>NC_053024.1:628052876-628220372 GCF_003073215.2 Triticum urartu | reverse complement strand
CAAGCTTAATTCCTGCTCGTCCTCGAGTAGGTAAATGATAAAAACAGAATTTTTGATGCGGAGTGATACTTGGCATAATTTTAATGTAATTCTTCTTAATTGTGGTGTGAATATTCAGATCCTAAAGATTCAAGACAAAAGTTTAATATTGACATAAAAATAATAATACTTCAAGCATACTAACAAAGCAATTATGTCTTCTCAAAATAACATGGCTAAAGAAAGTTATCCCTAAAAAATCATATAGTCTGGCTATGCTCTATCTTCACCACACAAAATATTTAAATCATGCACAACCCCGATGACAAGCCAAGCAATTGTTTCATACTTTTGACATTCTCAAAACTTTTTCAATCTTCACGCAATACATGAGCGTGAGCCATGGACATAACACTATAGGTGGAATAGATTGGTGGTTGTGGAGAAGACAACAAGGGGAAGATAGTCTCACATCAACTAGGTGTATCAACGGGCTATGGAGATGCCCATCAATAGATATCAATGTGAGTGAGTAGGAATTGCCATGCAACGGATGCACTAGAGCTATAAGTATATGAAAGCTCAAAAAGAAACTAAGTGGGTGTGCATCCAACTTGCTTGCTCATGAAGACCTAGGGCATTTTGAGGAAGCCCATCATTGGAATATACAAGCCAAGTTATATAATGAAAAGTTCCCACTAGTATATAAAAGTGATAACATGAGAGACTCTCTGCTATGAAGATCATGGTGCTACTTTGAAGCACAAGTGTGGTAAAAGGATAGTAACATTGTCCCTTCTCTCTTTTTCTCTCATTTTTTTATTTGGGCTTTTTTTATGGCCTCTTTTCTTTCTCTCTTTTTTTCGTCCGGAGTCGCATCCCGACTAGTGGGGGAATCATAGTCTCCATCATCCTTTCCTCATTGGGACAATGCTCTAATAATGATGATCATCACACTTTTATTTTTCTTACAACTCAACAATTACAACTCGATACTTAGAACAAAATATGACTCTATATGAATGCTTCTGGCAGTGTACCGGGATATGCAATGACTCATGAGTGACATGTATGAAAGAATTATCAACGGTGGCTTTGCCACAAATACGATGTCGACTACATGATCATGCTAAGCAATATGACAATGATGGAGTGTGTCATAATAAACGGAACGGTGGAAAGTTGCGTGACAATATATCTCGGAATGGCTATGGAAATGCCATAATAGGTAGGTATGGTGGCTGTTTTGAGGAAGGTATATGGTGGGTGTATGATACCGGCGAAAGGTGCGCGGTATTAGAGAGGCTAGCAAAGGTGGAAGGGTGAGAGTGCGTATAATCCATGGACTCAACATTAGTCATAAAGAACTCATATACTTATTGCAAAAATCTACAAGTTATCAAAGCAAAGTATTACGTGCATGCTCCTAGGGGGATAGATTGGTAGGAAAAGACCATCGCTCGTCCCCGACCGCCACTCATAAGGAAGACAATCAATAAATAAATCATGCTCCGACTTCATCACATAACGGTTCACCATACGTGCATGCTATGGGAATCACAAACTTCAACACAAGTATTTCTCAAATTCACAACTACTCAACTAGCATGACTTTAATATCACCATCTCCATATCTCAAAACAATTATCAAGTATCAAACTTATCATAGTATTCAACACACTCATAAGAAAGTTTTATTATTAATCTTGTGTACCAAGCATATTAGGATTTTAAGCAAATTACCATGCTATTAAGACTCTCAAAATAATCTAAGTGAAGCATGAGAGATCAATAGTTTCTATAAAACAAATCCACCACCGTGCTCTAAAAGATATAAGTGAAGTACTAGAGCAAAATTATATAACTCAAAAGATATAAGCGAAGCACATAGAGTATTCTTACAAATTCCAAATCATATATGGCTCTCTCAAAATGTGTGTACAGCAAGGATGATTGTGGTAAACTAACAAGTAAAGACTCAAATCATACAAGACGCTCCAAGCAAAACACATATCATGTGGCGAATAAAAATATAGCTCCAAGTAAAGTTACCGATAGAAGTAGACGAAAGAGGGGATGCCTTCCGGGGCATCCCCAAGCTTTGGCTTTTAGGTGTCCTTAGATTATCTTGGGGGTTCCATGGGCATCCCCAAGCTTAGGCTCTTGCCACTCCTTGTTCCATAATCCATCAAATCTTTACCCAAAACTTGAAAACTTCACAACACAAAACTTAAAGTAGAAAATCTCGTGAGCTCCGTTAGCGAAAGAAAACAAAAGACCACTTCAAGGTACTGTAATGAACTCATTATTTATTTATATTGGTGTTATACCTACTGTATTCCAACTTCTCTATGGTTTATAAACTATTTTACTAGCCATAGATTCATCAAAATAAGCAAACAACACACGAAAAACAGAATCTGTCAAAAACAGAACAGTCTGTAGTAATCTGTAGCTAGCGCAAGATCTGGAACCCCAAAAATTCTAAAATAAATTTCTGGACGTGAGGAATTTATCTATTAATCATCTGCAAAAATATTTAACTAAATATCACTCCCCAAATAAAAATGGCAGCAGTTCTCGTGAGCGCTAAAGTTTCTGTTTTTTACAGCAAGTTCAACTAGACTTTCCCCAAGTCTTCCCAATGGTTCTACTTGGCACAAACACTAATTAAACACAAAAAACACAACCAAAACAGAGGATAGATAAATTATTTATTACTAAACAGGAGAAAAAATCAAGAAATAAAAATAAAATTGGGTTGCCTCCCAACAAGCGCTATCGTTTAACGCCCCTAGCTAGGCATAACAAGCAAGAATAGATCTAGGTATTGCCATCTTTGGTAGGCAATCCATAAGTGGCTATCATAATAGATTCATAAGGTAATTTAATTTTCTTTCTAGTAAAGTGTTCCATGCCTTTCCTTAATGGAAATTGGAATCTAATATTTCCTTCCTTCATATCAATAATTGCACCAATCGTTCTAAGGAAAGGTCTACCAAGAATAATAGGACATGAAGGATTGCAATCTATATCAAGAACAATAAAATCTATGGGCACATAATTCCTATTTGCAACAATAAGAACATCATTAATTCTTCCCATAGGTTTCTTAATAGTGTAATCCGCAAGGTGCAAGTTTAGAGAGCAATCATCAAAATCACGGAAACCTAACAAATCACACAAAGTCTTTGGAATCGTGGAAACACTAGCACCCAAATAACATAAAGCATAGAATTCATGATCTTTAATTTTAATTTTAATAGTTGGTTCCCACTCATCATAAAATTTTCTAGGGATATACACTTCCAATTCAAGTTTTTCTTTATAAGATTGCATCAAGGCATCAACGATATGTTTAGTAAACGCTTTATTTTGACCATAAGCGTGAGGAGAATTTAGCACGGATTACAACAAGGAAATACAATCAAGCAAAGAGCAATTTTCATAGTTAAATTCCTTGAAATCCATAATAGTGGGTTTAGCAACATCTAGGGTTTTAATTTCTTCAATCTCACTTTTATCAAATTTAGCATCAAGATCAACAAATTCCGAATTCTTAGAACGCCTTCTAGGTAAAGGTGGATCATATTAAGTCCCATAATTATCAAGATTCATATTGCAAAACAAAGATTTAATAGGGGACACATCAATAACTTTTAGATCTTTATCTTTATTTTCATAGCAATCCGGTTTAGCGGCCCTCTTATTAACTAAGGTAGCCTGCCTATCCGAAATTTCAGCAGTTAATTTCTCAAGATGAGCAATTTGGGATCTTAAACCATCGAATTCTTTAGACATATCATCAAGCTCTTTATTCATAAAACTCATAAAACTTTTCTGTTCTTTAAGCTCGTTTCTGAAGAAACTATTATGTTCAAATTGCAAGACCATGAAACTCCTGACATTGCTTTCGATCTCTTCTAATCTTTTAAGGTGAAGGTCACCAAATTTAGGTAGATCCATCGAGACAAGCAAGAAAACTAACACACAAGCAAACAAAAAGCAAGCGAAGAAAAGGAGGCAAATAGAGAGGGAGGATAGAGAGAGAGGGCAAATAAAACGGCAAGGGTGAAGTGGGGGAGAGGAAAACGAGAGGCAAATGGCAAATAATGTAATGCGGGAGATAAGGGTATGTGATGGGTACTTGGTATGTTGACTTTTGCGTAGACCTCCCGGCAACGGCGCCGGAAATCCTTCTGGCTACCTCTTGAGCACTGTGTTGGTTTTCCTTGAAGAGGAAGGGATGATGCAGCAAAGTAGCGTAAGTATTTCCCTCGGTTTTTGAGAACCAAGGTATCAATCCAGTAGGAGGCTACACGCGAGTCCCTCGCACCTGCACAAAACAAATAAATCCTCGCAACCAACGCAAATAAGGGTTGTCAATCCCTATAGGGCCACTTACGAGAGTGAGATATGATAGATATGATAAGATAATATTTTTGGTATTTTTATGATAAAAGATGCAAAGTAAAATAAAGGCAAAGTAAATAGCAAAGGAAATAACTAAGTAGTAGGAGATTAATATGATAAAGATAGACCCGGGGGCCATAGGTTTCACTAGTGGCTTCTCTCGAGAGCATAAGTATTCTACGGTGGGTGAACAAATTACTGTTGAGAAATTGACAGAATTGAGCATAGTTATGAGAATATCTAGGTATGATCATGTATATAGGCATCACATCCGAGACAAGTAGACCGGCTCCTGCCTGCATCTACTACTATTACTCCACTCATCGACCGCTATCCAGCATGCATCTAGAGTATTAAGTTAAAAACAGAGTAACGCCTTAAGTAAGATGACATGATGTAGAGGGATAGACTCATGCAATATGAAGAAAACCCCATCTTGTTATCCTCGATGGCAACAATACAATACGTACCTTGATGCCCCTACTGTCACTGGGAAAGGACACCGCAAGATTGAACCCAAAGCTAAGCACTTCTCCCATTGCAAGAAAGATCAATCTAGTAGGCCAAACCAAACTGATAATTCGAAGAGACTTGCAAAGATAACCAATCATACATAAAAGAATTCATAGAAGATTCAAATATTATTCATAGATAGACTTGATCATAAACCCACAATTCATCGGTCTCAACAAACACACTGCAAAAAGAAGATTACATCGAATAGTTCTCCACAAGAGAGGGGGAGAACATTGTATTGAGATCCAAAAAGAGAGAAGAAGCCATCTAGCTACTAACTCTGGACCAGTAGGTCTGAGGTAAACTACTCACACTTCATCGAAGGGGCTATGGTGTTGATGTAGAAGCCCTCCGTGATCGATGCCCCCTCCGGCGGAGCTCTGGAACAGGCCCCAAGATGGGATCTCGTGGATATAGAAAGTTACAGCGGTGGAATTAGGGTTTTGGCTCCGTCTCAGACCGTTTGGGGGTACATGGATATATATATATATATAGGAGGAAGGAGTACGTCGGTGGAGCAACAGGGGGCCCACAAGGGTGGAGGGTGAGCCTGGTGGGGGTGGGCGCGCCCCCCTACCTCGTGGCCTCCTGTTTCCTTTCTTGATGTAGGGTCCAAGTCTCTCTGGTCTTATTGTTGAGAAAATCACGTTCCCGAAGGTTTCATTCCGTTTGGACTCTGTTTGATATTCCTTTTCTTCGAAACCCTAAAACAAGCAAAAAACAGCAATTCTGGGTTGGGCCTCCGGTTAATAGGTTAGTCCCAAAAATAATATAAAAGTGGATAATAAATCCCAATAATGTCCAAAACAGTAGATAATATAGCAATGGAGCAATCAAAAATTATAGATACGTTGGAGATGTATCAATTGCCTACCCAAGCAAGAAATCATGCCACATACTACACAGATATGCCAAACGGGTTATATTCCAATGGCAGTAGACGGTAAGTAACTTATTTATATGCCCTAAACTAATATCAACACCCATATAATAAGCACAAATGCACTACGAGTAAAAACTATATCATCGTCTAGGCCGCGCCTAGGGCGCTTAGGCACCGCCTAGGCACTAGGCGAAGGCCAACCGCCGGAAGGTTTTGTCGATCCTAAGAATGCTGACAAGGTATGCAAGCTCCAGCGCTCAATCTATGGGCTGGTGCAAGCATCTCGGAGTTGGAACATTCGCTTTGATGAGATGATCAAAGCGTTTGGGTTTACACAGACTTATGGAGAAGCCTGTGTTTACAAGAAAGTGAGTGGGAGCTCTGTAGCATTTCTCATATTATATGTGGATGACATACTATTGATGGGAATGATATAGAACTTTTGGAAAGCATAAAGGCCTACTTGAATAAGTGTTTTTCAATGAAGGACCTTGGAGAAGCTGCTTACATATTAGGCATCAAGATCTATAGAGATAGATCGAGACGCCTCATTGGTCTTTCACAAAGCATATACCTTGACAAGATATTAAAGAAGTTCAAAATGGATCAGTCCAAGAAGGGGTTCTTGCCTGTATTGCAAGGTGTGAAATTGAGCATGGCTCAATGCCCGACCTCGGTAGAAGATAGAGAAAAGATGAGTGTCATACCCTATGCCTTAGCCGTAGGGTCTATTATGTATGCCATGTTGTGTACTAGACCAGATGTGAGCCTTGCCGAAAGTTTGGTAGGGAGGTACCAAAGTAATCCCGGCATGGAACACTGGACAGCGGTCAAGAATATCCTAAAGTACCTGGAAAGGACTAAGGATATGTTTCTCGTTTATGGAGGTGACGAAGAACTCGTCGTAAAGGGTTACGTTGATGCTAGCTTCGACACAGATTTGGATGACTCCAAGTCACAAACTGGATACGTGTACATTTTGAATGGTGGGGCAGTCAGCTGGTCCAGTCGCAAGAAAAGCGTTGTGGCGGGATCTACATGTGAAGCCGAGTACATAGCAGCCTCGGAGGCAGCACAGGAAGCAGTCTGGATGAAGGAGTTCATCGCCGACCTAGGAGTTATTCCCAATGCGTTGGGCCCGATGACTCTCTTCTGTGACAACACTGGAGCTATAACCCTTGCCAAGGAGCCCAGGTTTCATAAGAAGACCAGGCATATCAAGCATTGCTTCAACTCCATTTGTGAATATATTCAGGATGGAGACATAGATATTTGTAAAGCGTATACGGATCTGAATGTCGCGGATCCGTTGACTAAACCTCTTCCGCGAGCAAAACATGATCAACACCAGAACTCTATGGGTGTTTGATTCATCACAATGTAACTGTATTACTGACTCTAGTGCAAGTGGGAGACTGTTGGAAATATGCCATAGAGGCAATAATAAAGTGGTTATTATTATATTTCTGTGTTCATGATAATTGTCTATTTTTCATGCTATAATTGTATTAACCGGGAAACGTAATACATGTGTGAATGCATAGATTTTAATATGTCGCTCGTAAGCCTCTAGTTGACTAGCTCGTTGATCAATAGATGGTCATGGTTTCCTGACCATGGACATTGGATGTCATTGATAACGGGATCACATTATTAGGAGAATGATGTGATGGACAAGACCCAATCCTAAGCGTAGCACAAGATTGTGTAGTTCGTTTGCTAAAGCTTTTCTAATGTCAAGTATCATTTCCTTAGACCATGAGATTGTGCAACTCTCGGATACCATAGGAATGCTTTGGGTCTAACAAACATCACAACGTAACTGGTGGCTATAAAGGTGCACTACATGTATCTCCGAAATTATCTGTTGGGTTGGCATGAATCGAGACTGGGATTTGTCACTCTGTATGACGGAGAGGTATCTCTAGGCCCACTCAGTAATGCATCATCATAACGAGCTCAATTTGACTAAGGAGTTAGCCAAAGGATCATGCGTTATGGAACAAGTAAAGAGACTTGCCGGTAACGAGATTGGACGAGGTATAGAGATACCGATGATCGAATCTCGGGTAAGTAACATACCGATAGACAAAGGGAATTGTATACGAGATTGATTGAATCCTCGACATCGTGGTTCATCCGATGAGATCATCGTGGAACATGTGGGAGCCAACATGGGTATCTAGATCCCGCTGTTGGTTATTGGCCGGAGAGATGTCTCGGTCATGTTTGCATGGTTCTCGAATCCGTAGGGTCTACACACTTAAGGTTCGGTGATGCTAGAGTTGTTGTGGTAAATAGTATGAGGTTACTGATGGTTGTTCGGAGTCCCAAATGAGATCTCGGACGTCATCAGGAGTTCCGGAATGGTCTGGAGGTGAAGATTTATATATGGGAAGTCCTTATTCGGTCGCGGGAAGTGTTGGGGGGGTTACCGGTATTGTACCGGGACCACCGAAGGGGTTCTGGGGGTCCACCGGGAGGGTCCACCTGCCCCGGAGGGCCCTATGGGCTGAAAATAGAGGGGAACCATCCCCTAGGTGGGCTGGGCGCCAACTCCCCCCTAGTACCCATGCGCCTAGGGTTGGGGGAAACCCTAGAGGGGGCGCCCCACCTAGCTTGGGGGGTAAGCCACCCCCTTGCTCCCTTGTAGATAGGATCTAGGGGGGCCGGCCCCCTCTCCCTTGCCCCTATAAATAGTGGGGGTGGGAGGGCTGCCACATCCTTCCCCTGGCGTAGCCCTCCCCCTCTCCTACACCTCCTCTTCCTCCGTAGCGCTTGGCGAAGCCCTGCCAGAGAACCACAAGCTCCATCACCACCACGCCGTCATGTTGACGGAGTTCTCCCTTAACTTCTCCTCTCCCCTTGCTGGATCAAGAAGGAGGAGACGTCCCCGAGTTGTACATGTGTTGAACGAGGAGGCACTGTTGTTCGGCGATTAGATCGGAATCGACCGCGATCTGAATCGCTGCGTGTACGACTCCACCAACCGCGTTCTTGTAACGCTTCCGCTTAGCGATCTTCAAGAGTGTGAAGATGCACTCCCTCTCTCTCGTTGCTAGTATCTCCTAGATTGATCTTGGTGACACATAGGAAATTTTGAATTATTACTATGTTTCCCAACATCATATAGGTTGCTCACCTAGTTGCACATCTAGACAACCTATTTGTTGTTATACCTAATTTGTGAAGAAAAGCTAAAAATTCTCAGTTGCCTATTCACCCCCCTCTAGTCAACCATATCGATCCTTTCAATGGATATTATTACGTTGATATTATTGCTTCATTGTTTCTCATCATTTATATCGTAAAGAGATTACATAATAAGCATGCTAGGTGATGTCTACTACACAACCTTCTTCTTGTAGAAGTTGTTGGGCCTCCAAGTGCAGAGGTTTGTAGGATAGTAGCAAATTTCTCTCAAGTGGATGACCTAAGGTTTATCAATCTGTGGGAGGCGTAGGATGAAGATGGTCTCTCTCAAGCAACCCTGCAACCAAATAACAAAGAGTCTCTTGTGTCCCCAACACACCCAATACAATGTTAAATTGTATATGTGCACTAGTTCGGTGAAGAGATGGTGATACAAGTGCAATACGGATGGTAGATATAGGTTTTTGTAATCTGAAATTATAAAAACAGCAAGGTAATTAATGATAAAAGTGAGCAAAAATGGTATTGTAATGCATTGAAATAAGGCCAAGGGTTCATACTTTCACTAGTGCAAGTTCTCTCAACAATAATAACATAATTGGATCATATAACTATCCCTCAACATGCAACAAAGAGTCACTCCAAAGTCACCAATAGCGGAGAACAAACGAAGAGATTATTGTAGGGTACGAAACCACCTCAAAGTTATCCTTTCTGATCGATCTATTCAAGAGTCCTTAGTAAAATAACATGAAGCTATTCTTTCCGTTCAATCTATCATAGAGTTCGTACTAGAATAACACCTTAAGACACAAATCAACCAAAACCCTAATGTCACCTAGATACTCCAATGCCACCTCAAGTATCTGTGGGCATGATTATACGATATGCATCACACAATCTCAGATTCATCTATTCAACCAACACAAAGAACTTCAAAGATTGCCCCAAAGTTTCTACCAGAGAGTCAAGATGAAAACATGTGCCAACCCCTATGCATAAGTTCACGAGGTCACGGAACTCGCAAGTTGATCACCAAAACATACATCAAGTGGATCACGTGAATATCCCAATGTCACCACAGATAAGCACATGCAAGACATACATCAAGGGTTCTCAAATCCTTAAAGACTCAATCCGATAAGATCACTTCAAAGGGAAAACTCAATCCATTACAAGAGAGTAGAGGGGGAGAAACATCATAAGATCCAACTATAATAGCAAAGCTCGCGATACATCAAGATCGTACCATCTCAAGAACACGAGAGAGAGAGAAGTCAGTCAGGGCAGCCAAGAGGGGCCCACGAGGGTGGGGGCGCGCCCAGGGGGTAGGGCGTGCCTCCCTGCCTCGTGGCTTCCTCGAAGCTTCCCTGTCGTCTACTCCAAGTCTCTTGGATTGCTTCCGTTCCAAAAATAACTCTCCCGAAGGTTTCATTCCGTTTGGACACCGTTTGATATTCCTTTTCTTCAAAACACTGAAATAGGCAAGAAAATAACAATTTGGGTTGGGCCTCCGGTTAATAGGTTAGTCCCAAATATAATATTAAAGTGTTTAGTAAAGCCCATAAACATCCAAAACAGATAATATAATAGCATGAATACTTCATAAATTATAGATACGTTGGAGACATATCAGCATCCCCAAGCTTAATTCCTGCTCATCCTCGAGTAGGTACAAAAGAAAGAATTTATGAAGTGTGAATGCTAGCAGGTGCACAAGTTTGATCAATGGTAATTTCAATCACCTTTTCTAGCATCATTATATATCATAACATTAGCTCAACTCATAGGACTTCTCATGATCAAGTAACAAGCTATTCACATGTTAAAGTATAGATCATAAACTTTCTTGAAAACTAACAGACCGTGTTATTAGTCATCAAACAATTACAATTTATCTTTTTTTCAGGAAGGGTCTATGTCAGAGCTTTGATTCAGCAAACTTCACATACTCAACTATCATTTAGTCTTTCACAATTGCTAACACTCATGTGATATTTATGGGTTTAAAGTATTAATCAGACACAGAGAAAGATAGGGGCTTATAGATTCGCCTCCCAACCTTTTACCTCAAGGGTAATGTCACCAATAATAGTTCATGATGCCTTACATCCAATTGGATATATATATATATGACTCATTTTCTGTACTCTTAGGAGTATGTACTCCCATCTTCAATATACCTCGTATATGCATTGATTATACCCCTTATCATTCTCAATATACTTCATTAAATATTCTAAGATACCTCAATACAAGTTTTGTTGGAAAAAACCTCATTTACGACATACTTTTTGCAATATACCTTTTTCACGTACAAACAAATCAGTATATACGTAAACCTTTGAAAATATGAGGCACACATGATTTTTTTTCATGAAATCCATTTTAGGGTATCTAGTAATTATTAATGAAGTATATTAAAAATAATAATAAGCTATAAAAGATTCATCTATGTGGTATATGAGGAGCGGGAGTACGTACTCCCAGGAGTACACAACCATTTTCCTATATATATATATATATAATCAGGATCTTTCCAACACAATGTGCTTGCCAAAGGATAAAATGTAAAAAGGAAAGGTGAAGATCACCATGACTCTTGCATAAGGTATAAGGCAAGAATAAAAGATAGGCCCTTCGTAGAGGGAAGCAAAGGTTGTCATGCGCTTTTATAGTTGGATGCACAAAATCTTAATGCGAAAGAACGTCACTTTATATCGCCACTTGTGATAGGGACCTTTATTATGCAGTCTGTCGCTTCTATTACTTCCACATCACAAGATCGTATAAAGCTTATTTTCTCCACACTAATAGATCATACGTATTTAGAGAGCAATTTTTATTGCATGCACCGATGACAACTTACTTGAAGGATCTTACTCAATCCATAGGTATGTATGGTGGACTCTCATGGCAATACTGGTTTAAGGGATGTTTGGAAGCACAAGTAGTATCTCTACTTGGTGCAAAGAATTTGGCTAGCATGAGGGGGAAAGGCAAGCTCAGCATATTGAATGATCCATGACAATATACTTTATTTTAGATATAAGAAAACATAACCCATTACGTTGTCTTTCTTGTCCAACATCAACCTTTTAACATGTCATATTTTAATGAGTGCTCACAATTACAAAAGATGTCCAAGATAGTATATTTATATGTGAAATCTCTCTTCCCTCAATATTCTTTCATGAATTGTTCAAGTGACCAATACAATGTTTGCTAACCTTCAATAAATTTACCACCTCTACTTATATGTGAAGTCATTACTCCCCATGGGATAAGCATATGACACATATATAATTTCAAATTTATTATATTCAATTCATTCAACCATTTACTCATAGGATATATGTGAAGCACGTGAATGAATAACAAACTACTCCGAAAGATATAAGTGAAGATCAATGAGTAGTTAAACAATTATTTAGCTATGTGAAGACTCTCCTATTTAATAATTTCAGATCTTGATACTTTATTCAAACAGCAAGCAAAACAAAATAAAATGACATCTAAGAATAGCAAACATCATGTGAAGAAGCAAAAACTTAGGATCAACCGATACTAACCGATAGTTGTTGAAGAAGAAAGGTGGGATGCCAACTGGGGCATCCCCAAGCTTAGACGCTTGCGACTTCTTGAAATATTATCTTGGGATGCCTTGGGCGTCCCCAAGCTTGAGCTTTTGTGTCTCCTTAATTCCTCTCATATCATGGTCTCCCTAAATCTCAAAAGCTTCATCCACACAAAACTCAACAAGGACTCATGAGATAAGTTAGTATAAACCAATGCAAAAACCTTATCATACTCTTCTGTAGAAAATCACTAAAATTATAAATAAACATTGCATACTAAATGCCTCCGCATATTTAATAGTCCTATCCTCAAATAGAATCATTAAACAAGCAAACATATGCAAACAATGCAAACATAATAGCAATCTGCCTAAACAAGACAGTCTGTGAAGAATGCAGCAATATCCATACTTCCCTAGCTCCAAAAATTATGAAAGAAAATTCTCACTGTAGTAAATTTATCAGAGCTTATTATGCAAAAGGTTTCAACATTTTATCACATTCTGAATTTTCTAGGGAATTTTTGCAACAGTGGTAAACTTTCTGTTTTCAAACAGCAACATGTAGACTTGTAAAATAGGCATAATAAAGGCCATCAATGCCACTTTTATTGAAATAAAAGATGCAAAACATTGTTATAAATAACATCACACAAATCCTAACAAAATAAATTGACGCTCCAAGCAAAACACATATCATGTGGTGAATAAAAATATAGCTCCAAGTAAAGTTACCGATGAACGAAGACGAAAGAGGGGATGCCTTCCGGGGCATCCCCAAGCTTAGGATCTCGGTTGTCCTTGAATATTACCTTGGGGTGCCTTGGGAATCCCCAAGCTTAGGCTCTTTGCAACTCCTTATTCCATAGTCCATCGAATCTTTACCCAAAACTTGAAAACTTCACAACACAAAACTTAACAGAAAACTCGTGAGCTCCGTTAGTAAAAGAAAACAAACCACCACTTCAAGGTACTGTAATGAACTCATCATTTATTTATATTGGTGTTAAAACTACTGTATTCCAACTTTTCTATGGTTCATAAACTCTATTACTAGCCATAGATTCATCAAAATAAGCAAACAACACACGAAAAACAGAATCTGTCAAAAACAGAACAGTCTGTAGTAATCTGTAGGTTTCGAATACTTATGGAACCCCAAAAATTCTAAAATAAATTTCTGGAGGTGAGGAATTAATCTATTAATCATCTGAAAAAATAATTAACTAAATATCACTCTCCATTAAAAAATGGAAGCAAATCTCGTGAGTGCTAAAGTTTCTGTTTTTTACAGGAAGATCGCAAAGACTTTCCCCAAGTCTTCCCAAAGGTTCTACTTGCCACAAACACTAATTAAAATCATAAAACCACATCTAAACAGAGGCTAGATGAATTATTTATTACGAAACAGGAGCAAAAAGCAAAGAACAAAAATAAATTTGGGTTGCCTCCCAACAAGCGCTATCGTTTAATGCCCCTAGCTAGGCATGATGATTTCAATGATACTCACATAAAAGATAAGAATTGAAACATAAAGAGAACATCATGAAGAATATGACTAGCACATTTAAGTCTAACCCACTTCCTATGCATAGGGATTTTGTGAGCAAACAACTTGTGGGAACAAGAATCAACTTGCATAGGAAGGTAAAACAAGGATAACTTCAAGATTTTCAACAATAGAGAGGAAACTCGATATTATTGCAACTCCTTAAGGCATATATTCCTCCCTCATAATAATATTCAGTAGCATCATGAATAAATTCAACAATATAACCACCACATAAATCATTCTTTTCATGATCTACAAGTATGCAAAGTTGACACTCTTCCAAAATAGTGGGATTAACATTAACTAAAGTCATGACCTCTCCAAACCCACTTTCATAATTATCACAATAAGATTCAACACCCTCCAAAATAGTGGGATCATTACTTTCCAAAGTTGACACTCTTCCAAACCCACTTTCATCAATATAATCATCATAAATAGGAGGCATGCTATCATCAAAATAAATTTGCTCATCAAAACTTGGGGGACAAAAAATATCATCTTCATCAAACATAGCATCCCCTAGCTTGTGGCTTTGCATATAATTAGCATCATAGATATTCAATAAATTCATACTAACAACATTGCAATCATGCTCATCATTCAAAGATTTAGTGCCAAACATTCTAATGCATTCTTCTTCTAAAACTTTGGCACAATTATCGGAATCCTTTTTTCATGAAAGGTATTAAAAAGATGAAGCATATAAGGTACCCTCAATTCCATTTTTTGTAGTTTTCTTTTATAAACTAAACTAGTGATAAAACAAGAAACAAAAATATTTGATTGCAAGATTTAAAGATATACCTTCAAGCGCTAACCTCCCCGGCAACGGCGCCAGAAAAGAGCTTGATGTCTACTACACAACCTTCTTCTTGTAGACGTTGTTGGGCCTCCAAGTGCAGAGGTTTGTAGGATAGTAGCAAATTTTCCTCAAGTGGATGACCTAAGTTTTATCAATCCGAGGGAGGCGTAGGATGAAGATGGTCTCTCTCAATCAACCCTGCAACCAAATAACAAAGAGTCTCTTGTGTCCCCAACACACCCAATACAATGGTAAATTGTATATGTGCACTAGTTCGGCGAAGAGATGGTGATACAAGTGCAATATGGATAGTAGCTATAGGTTTTTGTAATCTGAAATTATAAAAACAGCAAGGTAACTAATGATAAAAGTGAGTGAAAACGATATTGCAATGCGTTGAAACTGAAGGAAATATGCCCTAGAAGCAATAATAAAGTTATTATTTATTTCCTTATATCATGATAAATGTTTATTATTCATGCTAGAATTGTATTAACCGGAAGCATAATATATGTGTGAATACATAGACAAACATAGTGTCACTAGTATGCCTCTACTTGACTAGCTCATTAATCAAAGATGGTTATGTTTCCTAACCATGAACAAAGTGTTGTTATTTGATTAACGAGGTCACATCATTAGTTGAATGATCTGATTGACATGACCCATTCCATTAGCTTAGCACCCGATCGTTTAGTATGTTGCTATTGCTTTCTTCATGACTTATACATGTTCCTATGACTATGAGATTATGCAACTCCCGTTTGCCGGAGGAACACTTTGTGTGCTACCAAACGTCACAACGTAACTGGATGATTATAAAGGAGCTCTACAGGTGTCTCTAATGGTAGATGTTGGGTTGGCGTATTTCGAGAATAGGATTTGTCACTCTGATTGTCGGAGAGGTATCTCTGGGCCCTCTCGGTAATGCACATCACATAAGCCTTGCAAGCATTGCAACCTATGAGTTAGTTGCGGGATGATGTATTACGAAACGAGTAAAGAGACTTGCCGGTAACGAGATTGAACTAGGTATTGGATACCGACGATCGAATCTCGGGCAAGTAACATACCGATGACAAAGGGAACAACGTATGTTGTTATGCGGTCTGACCGATAAAGATGTTCGTTGAATATGTAGGAGCCAATATGGGCATCCAGGTCCTGCCATTGGTTATTGACCGGAGATGTGTCTCAGTCATGTCTACATTATTCTCGAACCATAGGGTCTGCACGCTTAACGTTACGATGACAGTTATTATGAGTTTATGCATTTTGATGTACCGAAGTTAGTTCGGAGTCCCGGATGTGATCACGGACATGACGAGGAGTCTATAAATGGTCGAGACATAAAGATTGATATATTGGAAGCCTATATTTGGACATCGGAAATGTTCCGGGTGAAATCGGGATTTTACCGGAGTACCGGGAGGTTACCGGAACCCTCCGGGAGCCATATGGGCCTTAATGGGCTTTAGTGGAAAGGAGAAAGGGGCAGCCCAAGATGGCCGCGCGCCTCCCCCTCCCCTAGTCCTATTAGGACTAGGAGAGGTGGCCGGCCCCCCTCTCTCTCTTTCCCCCTCGGGGAATCCTAGTCCAACTAGGATTGGGGGGAGTCCTACTCCCGGTAGGAGTAGGACTCCTCCTGCGCCCTCCTCCTGGCCGGCGGCCCCCTCCCCCTTGGCTCCTTTATATACGGAGGCAGGGGGCACCTCTAGACACACAAGTTGATCCACGTGATCGTTCCTTAGCCGTGTGCGGTGCCCCTTGCCACCATATTCCACCTCGGTCATATCGTTGTAGTGCTTAGGCGAAGCCCTGCGTCGGTAGAACATCAAGATCGTCACCACGCCGTCGTGCTGACGGAACTCCTCCCCGACGCTTTGCTGGATCGGAGCCCGGGGATCGTCATCGAGCTGTACGTGTGCTAAGAACTCGGAGGTGCCAGAGTAACGGTGCTTGGATCGGTCGGATCATGAAGACGTACGACTACTTCCTCTACGTTGTGCCAACGCTTCCGCAGTCAGTCTGCGTGGGTACGTAGACAACACTCTCCCCTCTTGTTGCTATGCATCACCATGATCTTGCGTGTGCATAGGAAAATTTTGAAATTACTACGAAACCCAACAGTGGCATCCGAGCCTAGGTTTTATATGTTGATGTTATATGCACGAGTAGAACACAAGTGAGTTGTGGGCGATATAAGTCATACTGCCTACCAGCATGTCATACTTTGGTTCGGCGGCATTGTTGGACGAGACGACCCGGACCAACATTACGCGTACGCTTACGCGAGACCGGTTCCCCCGACGTGCTTTGCACATAGGTGGCTTGCGGGCGACTGTCTCTCCAACTTTAGTTGAACCAAGTATGGCTACGCCCGGTCCTTGCGAAGGTTAAAACGGAGTCTATTTGACAAACTATCGTTGTGGTTTTGATGCGTGGGTGAGATTGGTTCTTGCTTAAGCCCGTAGCAGCCACATAAAACTTGCAACAACAAAGTAGAGGACGTCTAACTTGTTTTTGCAGGGCATGTTGTGATGTGATACGGTCAAGGCATGATGCTGAATTTTATTGTATGAGATGATCATGTTTTGTAACCGAGTTATCGGCAAGCGGCAGGAGCCATATGGTTGTCGCTTTATTGTATGAAATGCAATCGCGATGTAATGCTTTACTTTATCACTAAATGGTAGCGATAGTCGTGGAAGCACAAGCTTGGCGAGATGACAACGATGCTACGATGGAGATCAAGGTGTCACGCCGATGACGATGGTGATCACGATGGTGCTTCGGAGATGGAGATCACAAGCACAAGATGATGATGGCCATATCATATCACTTATATTGATTGCATGTGATGTTTATCTTTTTATGCATCTTATCTTGCTTTGATTGATGGTAGCATTATAAGATGATCTCTCACTAAATTATCAAGAAGTGTTCTCCCTGAGTATGCACCGTTGCCAAAGTTCGTCGTGCCCAGACACCACGTGATGATCGGGTGTGATAAGCTCTACGTCCATCTACAACGGGTGCAAGCCAGTTTTGCACACGCGGAATACTCAGGTTAAACTTGACGAGCCTAGCATATGCAGATATGGCCTCGGAACACGGAGACCGAAAGGTCGAGCATGAATCATATAGTAGATATGATCAACATAAACGATGTTCACCATTGAAAACTACTCCATCTCACGTGATGATCGGTTATGGTATAGTTGATTTGGATCACGTGATCACTTAGAGGATTAGAGGGATGTCTATCTAAGTGGGAGTTCTTAAGTAATTTGATTAATTGAACTTAAAATTATCATGAACTTAGTACCTGATAGTTTCTTGCTTGTTTATGTTGATTGTAGATAGATGGCTCGTGCTGTTGTTCCATTGAATTTTAATGCGTTCCTTGAGAAAGCAAAGTTGAAAGATGATGGTAGCAATTACACGGACTGGGTCCGTAACTTGAGGATTATCCTCATTGCTGCTCAGAAGAATTACGTCCTGGAAGCACCGCTGGGTGCCAGGCCTGCTGCTGGAGCAACACCAGATGTTATGAACGTCTGGCAGAGCAAAGCTGATGACTACTCGATAGTTCAATGTGCCATGCTTTACGGCTTAGAATCGGGACTTCAACGACGTTTTGAACGTCATGGAGCATATGAGATGTTCCAGGAGTTGAAGTTAATATTTCAAGCAAATGCCCGGATTGAGAGATATGAAGTCTCCAATAAGTTCTATAGCTGCAAGATGGAGGAGAACAGTTCTGTCAGTGAGCATATACTCAAAATGTCTGGGTATAATAATCACTTGATTCAGATGGGAGTTAATCTTCCAGATGATTGCGTCATTGACAGAATTCTCCAATCACTGCCACCAAGCTACAAGAGCTTCGTGATGAACTATAATATGCAAGGGATGAATAAGACTATTCCTGAGCTCTTTGCGATGCTGAAAGTTGCGGAGGTAGAAATCAAGAAGGAGCATCAAGTGTTGATGGTCAACAAGACCACTAGTTTCAAGAAAAAGGGCAAAGGGAAGAAGAAAGGGAACTTCAAAAAGAACGGCAAGCAAGTTGCTACTCAAGAGAAGAAACCCAAACCTGGACCTAAGCCTGAAACTGAGTGCTTCTATTGCAAGCAGACTGGTCACTGGAAGCGGAACTGCCCCAAGTATTTGGCGGATAAGAAGGATGGCAAGGTGAAGAAAGGTATATGTGATATACATGTTATTGAAGTGTACCTTACTAGAGCTCGCAGTAGCACCTGGGTATTTGATATTGGTTCTGTTGCTAATATTTGCAACTCGAAACAGGGACTACGGATTAAGCGAACACTGGCAAAGGACAAGGTGACGATGCGCGTGGGAAACGGTTCCAAAGTCGATGTGATCGCAGTCGGCACGCTACCTCTACATCTACCTTCGGGATTAATATTAGACCTAAATAATTGTTATTTGGTGCCAGCGTTGAGCATGAACATTATATCTGGATCTTGTTTGATGCGAGACGGTTATTCATTTAAGTCAGAGAATAATGGTTGTTCCATTTATATGAGTAATATCTTTTATGGTCATGCACCTTTGAGGAGTGGTCTATTTTTGATGAATCTCGATAGTAGTAACACACATATTCATAATGTTGAAACCAAAAGATGCAGAGTTGATAATGACAGTGCAACTTATTTGTGGCACTGCCGTTTAGGTCATATCGGTATAAAGCGCATGAAGAAACTCCATACTGATGGACTTTTGGAACCACTTGATTATGAATCACTTGGTACTTGCGAACCATGCCTCATGGGCAAGATGACTAAAACACCGTTCTCCGGTACTATGGAGAGAGCAACAGATTTGTTGGAGATCATACATACAGATGTATGCGGTCTGATGAATATTGAGGCCCGTGGCGGATACCGTTATTTTCTCACATTCACAGATGACTTAAGCAGATATGGGTATATCTACTTAATGAAACATAAGTCTAAAACGTTTGAAAAGTTCAAAGAATTTCAGAGTGAAGTTGAAAATCATCGTAACAAGAAAATAAAGTTTCTACGATCTGATCGTGGAGGAGAATATTTGAGTTACGAGTTTGGTGTACATTTGAAACAATGCGAAATAGTTTCGCAACTCACGCCACCCGGAACACCACAGCGCAATGGTGTGTCCGAACGTCGTAATCGTACTTTACTAGATATGGTGCGATCTATGATGTCTCTTACTGATTTACCTCTATCGTTTTGGGGTTATGCTTTAGAGACGGCCGCATTCACGTTAAATAGGGCACCATCAAAATCCGTTGAGATGACGCCTTATGAACTGTGGTTTGGCAAGAAACCAAAGTTGTCGTTTCTTAAAGTTTGGGGCTGCGATGCTTATGTGAAAAAGCTTCAACCTGATAAACTTGAACCCAAATCGGAGAAATGTGTCTTCATAGGATACCCAAAGGAGACTGTTGGGTACACCTTCTATCACAGATCCAAAGGAAAGACATTCGTTGTTAAGAATGGATCCTTTCTAGAGAAGGAGTTTCTCTCAAAAGAAGTGAGTGGGAGGAAAGTAGAACTTGATGAGGTAACCGTACCTGCTCCCTTATTGGAAAGTAGTACATCACAGAAAACTGTTTCTGCGACACCTATACCAATTAGTGAGGAAGCTAATGATGATGATCATGAAACTTCAAAACAAGATACTACTGAACCTCGTAGATCAATCAGAGCGAGATCCGCACCAGAGTGGTACGGTAATCCTGTTCTGGAAATCATGCTGCTAGATCATGATGAACCTACGAACTATGAAGAAGCGATGGTGAGCCCAGATTCCGCAAAGTGGCTTGAAGCCATGAAATCTGAGATGGGATCCATGTATGATAACAAAGTATGGACTTTGGTTGACTTGCCCGATGATCGGCAAGCAATTGAGAATAAATGGATCTTCAAGAAGAAGACTGACGCTGACGGTAATATTACTGTCTACAAAGCTCGACTTGTCGCAAAAGGTTTTCGGCAAGTTCAAGGGGTTGACTACGATGAGACCTTCTCACCTGTAGCGATGCTTAAGTCTGTCCGAATCATGTTAGCAATTGCCGCATTTTATGATTATGAAATTTGGCAGATGGATGTAAAAACTGCATTCCTGAATGGTTTTCTAGAAGAAGAGTTGTATATGATGCAACCAGAAGGTTTTGTCGATCCAAAGGGAGCTAACAAAGTGTGCAAACTCCAGCGATCCATTTATGGACTGGTGCAAGCCTCTCGAAGTTGGAATAAACGCTTTGATAGTGTGATCAAAGCATTTGGTTTTATACAGACTTACGGTGAAGCCTGTATTTACAAGAAAGTGAGTGGGAGCTCTGTAGCATTTCTGATATTATATGTGGATGACATATTACTGATTGGAAATGATATAGAATTTCTGGATAGCATAAAGGGATACTTGAATAAGAGTTTTTCAATGAAAGACCTCGGTGAAGCTGCTTACATATTAGGCATAAAGATCTATAGAGATAGATCAAGACGCTTAATTGGACTTTCACAAAGCACATACCTTGACAAGATTTTGAAGAAGTTCAAAATGGATCAAGCAAAGAAAGGGTTCTTACCTGTGTTACAAGGTGTGAAGTTGAGTCAGACTCAATGCCCGACCACTATAGAAGATAGAGAGAAAATGAAAGATGTTCCCTATGCTTCAGCCATAGGCTCTATCATGTATGCAATGCTGTGTACCAGACCTGATGTGTGCCTTGCTATAAGTTTAGCAGGGAGGTATCAAAGTAATCCAGGAGTGGATCACTGGACAGCGGTCAAGAACATCCTGAAATTCCTGAAAAGGACTAAGGATATGTTTCTCGTATATGGAGGTGACAAAGAGCTCACCGTAAAAGGTTACGTTGATGCAAGCTTTGACACTGATCCGGACGATTCTAAATCGCAAACCGGATACGTGTTTACATTAAACGGTGGAGCTGTCAGTTGGTGCAGTTCTAAACAAAGCGTCGTAGCGGGATCTACATGTGAAGCGGAGTACATAGCTGCTTCGGAAGCAGCAAATGAAGGAGTCTGGATGAAGGAGTTCATATCCAATCTGGGTGTCATACCTAGTGCATCGGGTCCAATGAAAATCTTTTGTGACAATACTGGTGCAATTGCCTTGGCAAAGGAATCCAGATTTCACAAGAGGACCAAGCACATCAAGAGACGCTTCAATTCCATCCGGGATCTAGTCCAGGTGGGCGAGAGATTTGCAAGATACATACGGATCTGAATGTTGCAGACCCGTTGACTAAGCCTCTTCCACGAGCAAAACATGATCAGCACCAAGGCTCCATGGGTGTTAGAATCATTACATTATAATCTAGATTATTGACTCTAGTGCAAGTGGGAGACTGAAGGAAATATGCCCTAGAGGCAATAATAAAGTTATTATTTATTTCCTTATATCATGATAAATTTTTATTATTCATGCTAGAATTGTATTAACCGGAAACATAATACATGTGTGAATACATAGACAAACTTAGTGTCACTAGTATGCCTCTACTTGACTAGCTCGTTAATCAAAGATGGTTATGTTTCCTAACCATGAACAAAGTGTTGTTATTTGATTAACGAGGTCACATCATTAGTTGAATGATCTGATTGACATGACCCATTCCATTAGTTTAGCACCCGATCGTTTAGTATGTTGCTATTGCTTTCTTCATGACTTATACATGTTCCTATGACTATGAGATTATGCAACTCCCGTTTGCCGGAGGAACACTTTGTGTGCTACCAAACGTCACAACGTAACTGGGTGATTATAAAGGAGCTCTAGAGGTGTCTCCAATGGTAGATGTTGGGTTGGCGTATTTCGAGAATAGGATTTGTCACTCCGATTGTCGGAGAGGTATCTCTGGGCCCTCTCGGTAATGCACATCACATAAGCCTTGCAAGCATTGCAACCTATGAGTTAGTTGCGGGATGATGTATTACGGAACGAGTAAAGAGACTTGCCGGTAACGAGATTGAACTAGGTATTGGATACCGACGATCGAATCTCGGGCAAGTAACATATCGATGACAAAGGGAACAACGTATGTTGTTATGCGGTCTGACCGATAAAGATCTTCGTTGAATATGTAGGAGCCAATATGGGCATCCAGGTCCCGCCATTGGTTATTGACCGGAGATGTGTCTCAGTCATGTCTACATTATTCTCGAACCGTAGGGTCCGCACGCTTAATGTTACGATGACAGTTATTATGAGTTTATGCATTTTGATGTACCGAAGTTAGTTCGGAGTCCCGGATGTGATCACGGACATGACGAGGAGTCTCGAAATGGTCGAGACATAAAGATTGATATACTGGAAGCCTATATTTGGACATCGGAAATGTTCCGGGTGAAATCAGGATTTTACCGGAGTACCGGGAGGTTACCGGAACCCTCCGGGAGCCATATGGGCCTTAATGGGCTTTAGTGGAAAGGAGAAAGGGGCAGCCCAAGATGGCCGCGCGCCTCCCCCTCCCCTAGTCCTATTAGGACTAGGAGAGGTGGCCGGCCCCCCTCTCTCTCTTTCCCCCTCGGGGAATCCTAGTCCAACTAGGATTGGGGGGGAGTCCTACTCCTGGTAGGAGTAGGACTCCTCCTGCGCCCTCCTCCTGGCCGGCGGCCCCCTCCCCCTTGGCTCCTTTATATACGGAGGCAGGGGCACCTCTAGACACATAAGTTGATCCACGTGATCGTTCCTTAGCCATGTGTGGTGCCCCCTGCCACCATATTCCACCTCGGTCATATCGTTGTAGTGCTTAGGCGAAGCCCTGCGTGGGTAGAACATCAAGATCGTCACCACGCCGTTGTGCTGACGGAACTCCTCCCCGACGCTTTGCTGGATCGGAGCCCGGGGATCGTCATCGAGTTGTACGTGTGCTAAGAACTCGGAGGTGCCGGAGTAACGGTGCTTGGATCGGTCGGATCGTGAAGACGTACGACTACTTCCTCTACGTTGTGTCAATGCTTCCGCAGTCGGTCTGCGTGGGTACGTAGACAACACTCTCCCCTCTCGTTGCTATGCATCACCATGATCTTGCGTGTGCGTAGGAAAATTTTGAAATTACTACGAAACCCAACAGAAACAAGGCCTAGGGTTCATACTTTCACTAGTGCAAGATCTCTCAACAATAATAACATAATTGGATCATATAACTATCCCTCAACATGCAACAAAGAGGCACTCCAAAGTCACCAATAGCGGAGAACAAACAAAGAGATTATTGTAGGGTACGAAACCACCTCAAAGTTATCCTTTCTGATCGATCTATTCAAGAGTCCGTAGTAAAATAACATGAAGCTATTCTTTCCATTCAATCTATCATAGAGTTCCTACTAGAATAACACCTTAAGACACAAATCAACCAAAACCCTAATGTAAGCTAGATACTCCAATGTCACCTCAAGTATCCGTGGGCATGATTATATGATATGCATCACACAATCTCAAATTCATCTATTCAACCAACACAAGAGAACTTCAAAGAGTGCCCCAAAGTTTCTACCGGAGAGTCAAGACGAAAACATGTGCCAACCCCTATGCATAAGTTCACGAGGTCACGGAACTCGCAAGTTGATCACCAAAACATACATCAAGTGGATCACGTGAATATTCCAATGTCACCACAGATAAGCACATGCAAGACATACATCAAGGGTTCTCAAATCCTTAAAGACTCAATGCGATAAGATCACTTCAAAGGGAAAACTCGATCCATTACAAGAGAGTAGAGGGGGAGAAACATCATAAGATCCAACTATAATAGCAAAGCTCGCGATACATCAAGATCGTACCATCTCAAGAACACAAGAGAGAGAGAGAGAGATCAAACACATAGCTATTGGTACATACCCTCAAACCCGAGGTTGAACTACTCCCTCCTCACCATGGAGAGCACCAGGATGATGAAGATGGCCATCGGAGAGGGATTTCCCTGTAACACCCCGGATGTAACTTTCCCTATTTGTACTCCAACTCTTGCCGTTTCCGGCGTTAAGTTATATTCATTTCTCGGGTTCGGGTCTTTGTCTCCGTGTGTTGTTTTAGTTTTCATGCATCTCATATCATGTAATCATGTGCATTGCATTTGCATACGTGTTCATCTCATGCATTCGAGCATTTTCCCCGTTGTCCGTTTTGCATTCCGGCGCTTCGTTCTCCTCCGGTGGCCATTTCTAGCTTTCTTTCGTGTGTGGGGATTACACATCTCCGGATTGGACCGAGACTTGTCATGCGGTCTTGGTTTACTACCGGTAGACCACCTGTCAAGTTTCGTACCATTTGGACTTCGTTTGATACTCCAACGGTTAACCGAGGGACCGAAAAGGCCTTGTGTGTGTTGCAGCCCAACACCCCTCCAATTTGGCCCAAAACCCACCAAACTCTGCTCCATGTCCTAGAGCGTTCGATCACGATCGCGTGGCCGAAAACCGCACCTCATTTGGACTCTCCTAGCTCCACTTATGCCTATATATACTTCCCTTCGTTTTCGGATCTTCTTCCCCGTCCAAACCCTAGTTAAAAAAAACAGATCTTTCCCACGCGCCGGACAACGTCCGCCGGCGCCGGACGTGTCCGCCCCGCTCCCCTTGCCCCATCCGCTGCCTCCACGTGTCCCCGGCGCGGGACCGCTTCGCCGCCCACCGCGAGGGCCCGCCAGGCCTGAGGCCGGCCCCCGAAGCCCACCGAGAGGCGCCGCGGCCCGCGCCTCCATCTTCATCCTCGCCGGTCGCCTCCCTCCGCCTCAGCCACGCCGGCGCCGCTCGCCGCCCGCCGCCGACGCGCCTCACCGCCGCCCCGCTCCAACTCCGGCGGGCGAGCCCACCACGGCCACCGCCGCCTCGCCCGGCCCGCCTCGGGTCAACGCCGCCGCCTCCCCGGCCCTCCTCTCCTTCCCCGGCGAGCCCATCTCCTCCAGCCACCATGACCACCTCGCCGGCGACCTCGGAACCCGCGCCGATGAACATTACCTGCTACAGTGTCGCCCAGATCTAGATCCAAAAAAAACCTAGCCGGTTGACTTTTCCCTCTCCTTCCAGATTTTTTATGCCTACTTTGACCTGCCGTAACTTTGCATCCGTAGATCCGATTTGGGCATATAATATATCAAAATGTTCGCCTCGACGAGTACATCATTTCATTCCATTGGATCATTTTCATTTGAGCTCATCTTGATGCCCGAAATGCTGTTAGAAGGAGGCTTCGTGAGTTAATTGTCAGATCTGCTAGTTCATCTTAGACTTTTGTCATTTTTGCCATGATTATTGTGTGCATGCTATGCCCGTGAGTCCTTCATATGTTTTGTTAAGGATTTTGTCTTCTTTCCAGAGGTGCAACCCATGCATTTTTAGGATGTGTGTGGTGACTTGTGCAAGCTTGCAAAGTGAGGCACCCGGTAAATATGTTCAGCTTGTTTCCTAGTGATTTGTGCCTCTTTTGAGGATGATCAGTAAAGGAGTTTTATTAATCATGTTATGCTCTATCCATCCATGTCTTTTTTGCAGTTATGGAGCACCCTAGCTTGAGTCAATCGAGCTCTACTTTTGCTTCGTGGCGAATCTGGGCAGATCGTCAACTCGTTTGCGATTTTGCCGATGTTATTGTAGTTGATCCGTGCATGCTATGCCATTGTTCTTGCCATGTCTAGCTTGTATTTTGTGCCTTCTTAATGGATGTATACTTTCCTTGCCATGACTTGCACCGTAGTGAGTGCATCGAGCTCGTTTACATGCCTTCGTGAGTTATATTTCAGCATGTCTCAGTTTTCACCAAGTCTGAAAACTGATTGTGTTTTAGCTATGTTCGTGTGCTTGTTTATATATTTTGTGAACCCTTTTGGCCCCAGGTCACTTTGGGTCTTTTGTTAAGCTTGTTGAGTAGCTCCATTCCATGTCCTTACTTGTCTTAATCAGGTCAGGTATCATGTTGTTTTGCTGCTCCGAAGAGGGCTCCGTGATCTGAAATTTCAGACTAGTGTTAATTTCACTAAGTCTGGAATCTGTTTTGCATTTGCGTTTTTGCCATGCTTGTTTGAACCTCTTAATGGATGAATTGGACGTGGCTCAGTGCTAGTATTTTGTTAAGCATATTGTGTGAATCCGTGCCATGTATTTTGTTGTCATGTTTGGTGGCTATAGCATGTTCATTGCATTGCATTTAGACGCCTACTTGCTATAAATCGCAGACCGGTGTCATATCTTAAAACGCTTGCCATTTCCAAACCGTAACTCCGATTCCAATGATCTTTATATCGTTTTCAAGCGATTTCATCCCCTCTATCCAGTGGCACCCTTGGAATTCCAAGTTGAGGCCAGGTTCATGCATTTCCTGTCATATCTTGCATTTTGCATCCCGCATCGCATCCCGCTTAGCATATCATCATTTCATCATATTGCTTGGTCTTGCACGTGGTTGATTGTATCCTTGTTGCTTGTTTGTCTTGTTGGGTAGAGCCGGGAGACGAGTTCGCTACCGAGGAGCCCGTTGAGTTTGCTTGTGAGGATCCAGTCAACTCTGACAACTGTGCAGGCAAGATGGTCATACCCTCGAAATCACTACTATCTTTGCTATGCTAGTTTGCTCGCTCTTGCTATGCCAATGCTACGATGCCTACCATTTGCTTGTCAGCCGACCAATTGCCATGTTGAACCTCTAACCCACCATGTCCTAGCAAACCGTTGATTGGCTATGTTACCGCTTTGCTCAGCCCCTCTTATAGCGTTGCCAGTTGCAGGTGAAGATTGGAGGCCATTCCTTGTTGGAACATCTTTTATTTACTTGTTGGGATATCATTATATTGCTATGTTATCTTAGTGCATCTATATATTTGTTAAAGGGTGGAAGGCTCGGCCTCTCGCCTAGTGTTTTGTTCCACTCTTGCCGCCCTAGTTTCCGTCATATCGGTGTTATGTTCTCGGATTTGCGTTCCTTACGCGGTTGGGTTATAATGGGAACCCCTTGATATTTCGCCTTGATTAAAGCTTGTCCAGCAATGCCCAACCTTGGTTTTACCATTTGCCACCTAGCCTTTTCTTTCCCTTGGGTTCTGCAGACTCAAGGGTCATCTTATTTTAACCCCCCCCCCGGGCCAGTGCTCCTCTGAGTGTTGGTCCACCTGTCAGCTGCCGGTGGCCACCAGGGGCAACTCTGGGCTGGCCTACCCATACCTAAGACAATCTGAGTGTGCCTTGAGAAAGAGATATGTGCAGCTCCTATCGGGATTTGTCGGCACATTCGGGCGGTGTTGCTGGTCTTGTTTTAACCTGTCGAAGTGTCTTGAGTTACCGAGATACCGAGTCTGATCGGAACGTCTTGGGAGGAGGTCTATTCCTTCGTTGACCGTGAGAGCTTGTCATGGGCTAAGTTGGGACTCCCCTGCAGGGATTGAACTTTCGAAAGCCGTGCCCGCGGTTATGGGCAGATGGGAATTTGTTAATGTCCGGTTGTAGATAAATTTAACCTTAATTAATTAAAATGAATCAATTGAGTGTGTTACCGTGATGGCCTCTTCTCGGCGGAGTCCAGGAAGTGGACACAGTGTTGGAGTAATGCTTGCGTAGGTTGTTCCTCTAGTTTATCGCTCGTGCCTTGCCTCCTCTTCTCGCTCTCTTTTGCGGATAAGTTAGCCACCATACATGCTAGTTGCTGGCTGCAGCTCCACATATATTTGCCTTATCCATTCCTATAAGCTTAAATAGTCTTGATCGCGAGGGTGCGAGATTGCTGAGTCCCTGTGGCTCATAGATACTATAATTCCAGATGCAGGTCCAGGGGATTTCGCTCCAGGTGACGAGTACGAGCTCAAGTGGGAGTTCGACGAGGACTCTCAGCGTTATTATGTTTCCTTTCCCGATGATCAGTAGTGGTGCCTAGTTGGGGTTCGATTCAGGGCCTTGTCGCAAGTTGGGTTCTTTTTCTATTTTGGCGCCGTAGTCGGGCCATGAGTGTCTGTCTGATGGATGTTATTTATGTACTCTGATGTGACGTGGCGAGTGTAAGCCAACTATGTATCTCCCCCTTTTATTATGTATTACATGGGATGTTGTAATGATTGCCTGACTTGCGACATTGCTTTCAATGCGGTTATGTCTCTAAGTCGTGCCTCGACACGTGGGAGCTATAGCCGCATCGAGGGCGTTACATTCCCCCTCCGGCAGGGTGCCGGAACGGGTCTAGATTGGTTTTCGGTGGCTACGGAGGCTTCTGGCGGCGGAACTTCCAATCTATTCTGTTCCCCGATGTTTTTAGGATATATGGACATATATAGGCGAAAGAAGTCGGTCAGGGGAGCCACGTGGGGCCCACAAGGGTGGGGGCGTGCCCAGGGGGTAGGGCACGCCTCCCTGCCTCGTGGCTTCCTCGAAGCTTCCCTGACGTCTACTCCAAGTCTCCTGGATTGCTTCCATTCCAAAAATAACTCTCCCGAAGGTTTCATTCCATTTGGACTCTATTTGATATTCCTTTTCTTCGAAACACTGAAATAGGCAAGAAAACAACAATTTGGGTTGGGCCTCCGGTTAATATTTTAGTTCCAAAAATAATATAAAAGTGTTTAGTAAAGCCCATAAACATCCAAAACAGATAATATAATAGCATGAATACTTCATAAATTATAGATACGTTCGAGACGTATCACTAGGTAGCATTCAACATCAAAAATTATGTTTTTATCATTTACCTACTCAAAGACGAGCAGGAATTAAGTTTGGTGATGTTCATACATCTTCAACGTATCTAATTTTTTTATTGGTTCAAGCTGTTATATTATCAATCTTTAATACTTTATATGATTTATATGCAACTTTATATCATTTTTGGGAACTAACCTATTAACCCAGTGCCTAGTGTCAGTTGATGTTTTCTGCTTGTTTTTGGTTTTCGAGAAAATCAGTACCAAATGGGGTCCAAACACTATGAAAAATTTTGACGATTTTTTATGGACAAAAGAGACCCTAGAAGCTTCGGGAGGAGCCCAGAACACAAACAAGGAGACGGCAAGGCAACAGCGTGAGCCCTAGGGGTAGGCGCAAGGCGCGCCCTGTTACCTTGTGGGCCCCACGTGGCTTCGTCTGACCTAATTCCACTTCTATAAATTCTCAAATATTAAGAAACCCTTAGAGAGCCACCCAAAAGACTTTTTTCGCCGCCGCAAACTTCTCTTCTTCCGCGATCCCGTTTGGAGGCCTTTTCCGGTACTCTGGCGGAGAGGGAATCGATCATGGAGGACTTCTACATCATCTTTGTTGCATTCCGATGATGCGTTAGTAGTTCACCACAGACTTACGAGTCCATAGCTAGTAGCTAGATGGCTTACCCCCTCTCTTTGATTTTCAATGCAATGTTCTCTTCTATCTTCTTGGAGTTCTATCCGATGTAATCTCCGTTTGCGGTGTGTTTGTTGAAATCCGATGAATTATGAGTTTATGATCAGATTATTCGTTGAAAGTAATTGAGTCTTTTCTGAACTTTATTATGATCATTATGATAGCTTTGTATTTATCTCTGATCTATCCGTTTGGTTTGGCTAACTAGATTGATTTATCTTCAGTGGGAGAGGTGCTTTGTGATGGGTTCAATCTTGCGGTGTCCTCGCCTCGTGACAAAAGGGGTAGTGAGGCACGTATTTGTATTGTTGCCATTAAGGGTAAAACAATGGGTTTTATTCATATTGCTTGAGTTTACTTTGTCTACACCATGTCATCTTGCTTAAAGTGTTACTCTGTTTGTCATGAACTTAATACCATAGATGCATGCTGGATAGTGGTCGATTGGTGGAGTAATAGTGTAGATGCGGGAAGGAGTCGGTCTACTTGTCACGGACGTGATGCCTATATGTGTGATCATTGCCATGAATATCATCATAACTATGCGCTTTTCTATCAATTGTCCAACACTAATTTGTCTGGCCACTTTATGATATTGTTTCAAGATAGAATCCTTTAGTGAAAACTATGGCCCCTGGGTCTACTTTAATCATATTAATAAAACCAAAAATACCTTGTTGTAAATTATTTACTTTTCTTTTTATCTATCTACCACTACTATATTTAATCCTTGCAAGTAACGAGTTTAAGGGGATTGACAACCCTCTTGCCCGTGTTGGGTGCAAGTATTTGCTTTGTGTCTGTAGGTGCTATTAACTAAGATTTGCGTGGTTCTCCTATTGATTTGATAACCTTGGTTCTCACCAGGGAAATACTTATCCGCCACTATATTGCTTCACCCTTCATCTTCGGGAAAAATCTCAACGCAGCTCACAAGTAGCACCCATCTAGGGGGAGGTCAAGGAAGAAGGAGGGGGCTCTCTCCCCCTCTCACCCGGCGGCGCCCCCGCCGGGGAAACCATGTTAGCAGTGGCGGGCGCCCCTGGGAGCCTTACCTGCCACTGCTGGGCTTTCGTCGTCCGCCACTAGTAGGCAGTCCTACGGTAGTGTACCCATACCTAATGTCGGAGCGCCGACTGCAGCTTCTTGAGTAGATCCGGGCAAGGCGCAAAACCCGGATCACCGCGGGGCTACCTTTGGATGCGGTGGATCAGAAGGAGGACTTGGAGGTGGAGGAGGAGGTGGTGGAGAGGAGGAGGATGATGATATGGGGGACGTCGGGGCCGCAGATTTGCGGGTGGAGCAGCAGGCGATGCTCGATTATCTCCGATCGAATCGGCAGCGGAGGCCAAACACCATCGTCTGCAGAATGCGGAGGGGAGCACGCTACGAGCGTCGACGAGATACTCGCATAAATGGATGAAGAGGAGTCAGATCCCTCCGACGCGCCCAACTACTCGGCACCCGATACGGACGTTGTGAACATCTTCGACGAGAAAGCTTAGTTTAGGCTAATGTGATGTACATAATACGTAAAAACATTTTTACATGGTTTGTATGAATTTAGGGCATGGAATATGAGATACTCGATGCTTAGCATCAAGTACAAGGTGTGATCGGCCGATCCCCGTGAACATGTCCGATCTGTTTCGTGGGTGTGGCAAGTCCTATTGTAGATGCTCTCACATCAAAACTACTGCTTGAAAAAACCTTTTGACCTCCGAGTCTAAGGCTAACTTCACCGCACGATCCCATCTTGTTTGGTCCCTTTCGTTTGGGGTAAAAGGGACAAACAAGTAGGCCCAGCGCGACAGCCCAAACCCATTTGATCCGTTTTGTGTTCGAACCGATCCATTTCGAGGGCAAATATGCGTCGGGTTTTGGTCGCGGCGGATAGTAAACGGACGCGTCGCTCGTCCGTGTCGAGGCCGCGTGGTGGGCGGCCACCTACCTCCCACCCGCCAACATCAATGCGCATGCGCGGCCGGCCCCGCCTGTCATCCGCCCAGGCGAACGGTCGCGGTCCTTCTTAAATGGGGAAGCCGTGGATCGGTCGTCGTCCACACTCCCTCACTCCATCCCGCGGCCTCCTCGAAACCCGACAACCCAAACCCTAGCCTCGAACTCGCAGCCATGGGGATATGAAACTACGGCCATAAGGGGAAGCACGACCGCAAGGCTGGCTCCTCGTCGGGACGCCGCCGCGGTCCGTGAAGAAGGAGGAGCCCGCATCACCACCGCGTCGGACCCCCGCACCGCCCGCGTTCTTCATCGCCCCACGGTCGCCGGCGAGCGTGACCGGCACTACATCCACGTGGATGTATGTCGCCGCTACTGGGAGACAAGGACGCCGCTTCCCTGGAGCGACGTCCACCTCCCCAACAACTGGCATTTGTCCACCGACCGCATGCCGATCCCGCCGGTCCCGGTGACGGCCCTGCGCGCCGCGTGGAGATCGAGTGCCGCCGCCACCTTCTCCTGAACGACCTCTACTATGACCCCATGTGCGCCGCCGACTCGGGCCTGTGGGACACATGGTTCCAGGACGAGCACGACACGCGGCGGGCGTCCTTCTTCACCGGCACGTCGACGGGGCCGCGGCGGCCACGTCTAGAGCGCCGAGCGACTACTCCCCGGGTGCACGGGCGTACGCGGGTGCGCGGCCTCACGCCCACGCCGTCGCCTTCGCCATCTCTGTCACCACCACCACCCCTCGCATGACAGCGGAGGAGGAGGCCCGTCTCATGGCGCGTGTCATGGAGGACTCCATGCGCACACACGATGAGTGCCAATGGGAGGGCCTCGAGGAGATGATGGCCCTCTCCGCGGCCGGCGACGTCGCTATCCCCGAGCTGGAGATGGTGACGGCGGAGGAGGTAATGGAGGGTGCGTTAGTGGCCGCGTTTCACCCGGGCCTGCTGGGCGCACGCCGTGGGGGCGTGAACTGGTGCACGCCGCCGCGGTCACCGGAGGGGGACGCGTCGCCACAGGAGGAGGTGGTGCAGGCAGCTGCCACCTTCCAGCCTGCCCCGGCGCACCACGGACCGCCGGCCCATCTCCGGACGCCGCCGGAGTACGTCGACCTCGTCAGCAACGATGACGACACCGACGGCCACTGAAGACGGCGACGACGACGGCATCGACGGGCACAGCAGGAGCGCGCGGGCGATGTTTTTTATTTTGTTTTTATGTTAATTATGGCACTGGGCCATTAAGTGAACCGTGAAACTTGCCGTTTTGTGACCGTGACCCCTAACTCATGTTGTACGTTTTTTTAACTGCGTTTATTTATTTTTTAAGTCATTTTATTTTAGTTTTTCTGTTTTTTTTATCACATCCAACACGAACATGATTTGAGGTACGGCCGCGCGCTGGACACACCCACAACCCAACGGACAGAAACGAATATGGACGAACCCATTACCGTCCTAAAGGGACAAAATTTGGCTAAAAACAGACATTCGTTTGAAGTTGTGCGGTGGTGTTGGCCTAATTTCATTTAGTAGGACGAAGACCTCACAAAGTGCGCACCCGATCCATGGCCACAAATATCTGGCGCACGGCTTTGCGGCCGGACAAGGTGCCCGCCCCTTTGACTGCGTTGCCACGCATCATCCGCCGAACCGCGTACATGCCCCCAAAGTCCCATTGTCAGGACCACATTCAATGGCCGAGCTCACTCACGTGACGCAGAAATACAGCACGGCAATCCCATGTTCAAGTCAACGAACCCAAGCTCTTTATTTACTCCAAACGACGACGAACGAGACAAGAACAAGATCCAAAACGGAGGCGCATCAAGAGCGTCCATGGATCTTGAATCCAAGAAGCTTCCTGTTGACTAGACTAGACTAGACATGTTTGAACCCAAGAAGCTTCTTGCACGCCTTGAAGATGTGGCCCCTCTTCTTCTTCTTCTTCGTCTCCTCCTGGCCGATCTCGTCGTTGCTCGCCGCGGCGTCTCCCGGCACCGCGGCCTCCGCCACCTGAGTCTTCTTCTGCGCGTCGACCTCCTCGGGCGCCTCTGCCTCGTCCTCGGCGTCGTCCAGGCCGTCGTGGATCCGCCAGTACCCCTCCGAGAGGCCGGACGCCGGCTGCCTCCGCATGGAGAAGGCCCGCCTCACGGCCGCCTGGAAGCCGCCGCCGCCGCGGTGGCCGCCGGTGGACTTGCTCCGCTCCACGGCCGCGAACCTCTGGGAGGCGGACGAGAGGTTCCTGACCATGGCCGCCGCGCCGACCGCCGCGCCCTCCCACTTGCCCTCCTTCGCCGCGGCCGGGGGCGGGGCCGGCTCCGGCTCCGGCTCCCCGCCGCTGGGCGCCGGAGGGGACGAGGCCAGGTTGCGGTAGCCGTTCATCCTCCCGCTTCAGTTACCGCTGCCGCTACCAGTGTAGTGTACTGATCTGCGGGCGTGGGGCTGGTGGCGAGGAGGTTCTCGGGTCCGGGATTTGTACTCGCGCGCGCGGTGGAGTGGATGCGGCGCGTGCGCGGTGCTCGTCACTCGTCAGCAGCGGCAGTGGAGAATGAGAGCGGAGGGCGTAGTGCTGTGAGTGTGAGATCAGCCGCGCCGGCCTTGTCGCAGTGGTGTGTTGGGTTGGGTTTGGGGCCCCGCGGGAGCGTCCAATTTGACCGCCACGTCAGGGCTCCGGCCACGCGGTATCGTGACGCCAGTTCGTATCCACGGGAATTGCTGCGCTACAATCCAGTGCATATGGATTCTTTGTCGCCTTGACATGACGTGTCACCAACCCAAACTACTATATCACCCTCTTATCTGGCATGAATTCAGGCGCTCTAACAGTGAACGAGCGTGCACTCGCTCCCCTGTTGCGCGCGGCTAAAGATCAAGTTCAACGGACTCACTATCCTGGTAGTTTTGCATCAGAAAATACAGATAGAACTTTCTCTAGTGGACACGACATGTTCTGCATAATTCGAGACTCAACGATAACCGCGGCACACTCACCATGTCCAGTGACTCGGTATGCCGTTCGGCACCATAAAAATACCGATTTTGGCTGAACAGACTCAACAACTGGCTCTGCAACATTTTGGTACTCGAGGGCTTGAGGGAGGGGCAATGATGAACAAGGAGCTTCAAGGCGATCGATTTGAGCTCAGAGGTCAGGCATTGGCGACGGCAATCCTCTATGGGTGGCGCGATGTCGACGAAGGGGCAAAGAGGGTGGCGGCAGGGTGGTGCCGGACGGGGGAGGGGCGACGGGGCAGGACGTGTGGTGGCTAGGGTAGACTATCATAGGGGTTGTTATGTTTACCTTCGTGCTTGATACAGACTGGTATGTACCTTTGCGGTGGCATTCTTAACGTAAATATTGACGAACTCCATGACTGCCGTTTCGGGAAGTTGGGTTACGGCCGCTTCGCTATTATTTACTCGCTCCGTAAAGAAATATAAGAGTGTGTTGATCATTAAAGACAGAGGGAATACTAGAGGAGGGGTGTTTCGGCCCGATTCCGCACGGGAAGTTGGTGGAGCGCGGCACCGAAGGAGTTCTGAGTGGGCCCTTGTATCGTCAAGTTGAAGAACCTAAAAACCTACACCACCTTACAAATCCAGATAGATGGAATGCCCACTCTTTCGAAAAAAGAAAGGAATGGCATAAATGGGCATTCGGGCCATCATTTAAGGAGGGGGCGAAAGTCACAGTGGGCTGACTATGGGCCATTGGGGGGTAGCGGCCTTCAAGGTGACACGGCGGGTTGAGCGAGTGGCTCCGAAGTACACTCGTGCATTTGCTTGTCTAAAAAAAAACACTTGACAGAAATTGAACAAGAAGACTCTGCAAATTCGTACGGACAAAAGGAGCGGCACCGACAACGAACCAGGATTCTTGCTCACATTCTCCTGCTTTTACAATCTCCCGCTGTACAAAAACTGAACGAAATTTTCGACCGCGTGAGACGGTCAGGGTGGCATATGGTCGTGCGGCGGCCAGTGCACCCCCTCCCTGGGGCACGGCGGCGGCAATGGCGCCGGCTGCGCGAGGTACGTCGGGTACCGCTGCCCCGGCATCAGCACCGACAGGTCCGCCGCCTGCAGCACCGTCTGCACCTGAACACATGGCAGATTTTAACTATTCAGCTATGTACCGCGCACGCATTGCGTGAAAATTGAAGGGGCTAGCGTTGAGTGGCCACGGAGCCAGATCAGGACGGTCTTACCATGGGCGGGCTCCGGGGCTTGCCGGGCGAGCGGTGGCCACGCCGGCGTCGGCCGCGCGGGGAGCCGGCTGGCGCCTGGAACGCCTGGGGCCTGATGAGGTGCTCGAAGATGGCCATGAGGAGGAAGATGGAGATGAGGATGGCCGTGGCCGCGAAGCCGAAGGAGATGGCGTCCATGGACGTGCCGAAGTCCCTCAGCGTCGTCGCCTCGCCCCTCGCGTCGGCAGCCGCAGCCGGCTCCGACGGCGCCATCGCGGCCGCCCCCGGTGGCCACGGCCTCGACCTCTGCCCAGACTCGCTCATGGCGCCTCCTCCTTGGGCCTTCTTCACAGCCAAAACAGCCCCTGCAAATCGATAACATGGCCCTCATAAGCAAGTAAATCTACTGAAAAAACTCAGTAAAGTTCAACTATTAGTAGCAGCACTCCTACTGAACTGGTTCTACACTATGAGGGATCAGTTGAGCGAAGATGAAAAGCACCCAGAAGTCAGAACCATGTACTAACACATTGCAGGAAAATGAGAACTACGATTACATACCTTGGTTGAGAGTCTTGCTTTGCTGTGCTGATGGGGTGATGAAGGCTCAGTGCTCGCTGCCAAATTCCAGGACTGGAGCGGAGGAAAGAACCTACAGGAAGCAGAGCTAGCCTGGCTGCAGCCTCTACTTAAAGGGAGGCACCCACTGGCCCAAAAGCGAGATCTCAGCTACAGATCCGGTGGTGGCAAATGTGGCGGGAGGAGAAAGAAAGAAAACCAAAGGGAAAATGCATATGTTTGGAGGAACAAAAAGAGTGCCGCGGGAAAAGGCTGCCACAGCTCCATATAGAAACGCGCGAGATTGGTACTACGAAAAATAATCCCGGGATCATGGTTAGTGGCTCCCCACTCCCGTGCACTCTCGAGTCCGTATGCTGCAGCCCACATGATCCTCCTAAAGACCAGTGAAATGATTCGTCAGAGTGCTCGCATAGGTATAGCCAAGGGGAAAGCGAAAAGGGACGCGGGGAAAAAGCGGGGCGTGGAAAGACGGGAAGTTTTGCGTCGCTTTGGTGCACAGATCAGGGACCGGTTAGGGTTAGCCTGCGATAGGCATCATGGTTGCTGTCAGGTAAGTGGCATCGTACAGAGATTTATGTTGGTATTTGATGATTTGGATCACTGGGGCCTCAGCATGCATTCGTAGTGAGCGAGGTTAATCAGGGATCTGACAGTGTTGAGGGAGAGGACTGAAGGAAGCACCTACTGATGCCAATGGCTAGGCGGACTGTTGCCAGTAGCAGAAAAGATGGAGAATCCAGTCTAATACTACAGGCCAGTAACAGTGTCAGTGGAGACTGTGCGAGGCTGCACGCACCAAAGTCCTGAGTCCTGACCCTCGATCAGGGTGAAAAGTAGTACGTGGGGGCGTGCAAGATACTACAGTACTGATCCCGGGTGCCCATTCCGACGGGACTGATTATGCACGCAGTGAAGAAAAAATCCTCTACTACTCGTATTTAGGATCATCTTAGGAAACAGCAGAGATAACTAACCCTCCAAAAGCTGCGTGTCAATGTCAGTAGACCGACTAGTTTAAGCTCGTCTTCTTCTCCGGGTGCAAAGTGGTGAAGAACTTTGCAACAAGATAACCTAATTAAGCAACTACACAAGTGTAATACATGTATCATCCTTCTGACACTGGCGAGTGATGGTTCTCTTCACCTCTTGCTTACTTGGGCGATACTACTGCGGGCAGTAAATTAGTAACTGATGATTGATTACACATGCATCAACCATCTCCTTTCTCAGGCACTAGTCTCTTCAACTCCCCGTATATAAAACACGGGTTATATGTCTTCCTATGATGCCTTCCTCCTTCCACAAATGATCCTGTCTCCTTGCCTTGAGCATGCATCAACCCAAGCCAATTAAAGAGAGAAGAGGACGCCATTAGTTTTATCTCAATGCTTGCTTCCAAAGAAAGAACTCGGTACTTGCGAGTAGGGAGGCAACTAATAAAGTGCAGATCGATTTTTGCAGTATTCAATTACGAGCATCGGCGTAGTGTCTGCCGAGGAGGAGGGCATCGGCCGGACCGTGCATTTGAAAACCAAAATCGTGTACGTACTCGGTTACGATCTACTCTACTTAGAACCCACGTGCGTGCAAGAGAGGCAGTGACAAGTAAACCTCAGATTAGACCTCTTGCCCCTGCTTTGTGTCGCAGCGCTGCCCCAATCCCCTAACCCAAGCAATCATCCAGAGGAAAACAATGGGTTTAAAGCAAGACGGACAAGTAGAAAGCAAAACATAAGGGATGGAAAGTTAGAAAACTAATCACCTATGAAAATTAATAGGGTTGACAGGGAATGGAAAAGGAGGGAAGTTCTTGGTAGACAGGGCTTGGTTAACAATGAATGGCCACGCGATCGACAGCGGCGTGGTGCATGCAAGCAAAGATGAGGTGATATGAAAAGAAAGACTAGACCGAATCGGATAGATGGATGGAACGACAGAGAGTGCATGAGGAAACAGAGGCTAATCCATGTGACATGAAGGCCTGATGATACAGTAACGAAGTGTGCTGTGGATGATTGGTTCCAGTTACTTCGTTATTTAGCAAGACGTCTTCTTTATATCATTGCATGTAAAGCCTGCGTGGAGGGAGGAGCGGATGATGGTACGTAGCCTAGGGGAGGCGGCCTAGAAAGCAGGAATTTGAAAAGGGAGAAAAGGCCTTTTTCCCGTGCTGAAGGTCACATGCATGGCATGCATATGGAGGGGCTCACATGTCTCCCTCCTCCTAGTTCAGGACTCCACAGGAGAAACTAACTAGGGCAAATCGGTTCAAATCAAATGTTTGGGATGATTCCGTGCGATTGTTGGCTCTTTGCAGAGACCGTAGGAGCAACTTCAATGTGCCGACTCAAATGGACAGCGATTTTGTTTTTTATTCGTTTGGATCGGCTCGGCGGACAACCATGTCCGCTTTTGTGTTTGGGTCAGCGCTTCCGTCCAAAGCTCGCCCGACCCATTTTTTAGAATGCACAAAAAAAATTACCGCAAACATTTTGAAAATAAAAACTGTTAATTAAACATTAATGCTGGTCACAAAGGCCGATGAGAGTTCAGGAGTCCACATTTACATTAACTAAAATATTAAATAAAACTTAAAACTATGAGGAGTCGCGCTGCCCTAGGCGTCCTCGTCGTCGTCAGGGTCGGTGAGGTCGATCAGCGTCAGCGCCGGGCCAGCCCAAGGGAACGTCGTCGACCACGCTCTAGCGATGTCGTCCGCCACGGGTTGTACCGCCGCCGGCTGGGCTGGCCCACCACGGGCAAGGCGCTCCTTCTCCCCTGCATTCCGCGTCGCACTCGAGCTGCTCGAGGTACTCGCCCTCGCGGAGCTCCTCGGCCAACCTTCGCTGCCGGCCATTGCTCGAGGTAGGCCTGATCCTGCACCGGCATCACCCCCAACCAGACCGGCGGCATGCTGACCCACTCCCCCCCCCCCGGAGCATGAGTAGCGCTTGAGGGGTAGGCGACGGCTTGGCCTTGACGGGGGATGACGGCACGACGCAGTTGCCGCCTGCGGAGAACGCCATGGCCTCCGCCATACGTGCCTGGTAAGCCGCCTTCTCCTCCTCCGCCTCCTCCTCCTTGCGCCGCTCCTTCTCCTCGCTTTCACGGAGAGCTGCCGCAACCACCGCCTGGTAGGCGGCCTCCGCCTCCTGGTCCTTGTCGCGCACGACGAGGGGCGGCGGCGGGGAGCCATGCGGCATGTCGCAGACGCAGCGCCTCCTGGCCTCCTCGTGCTCGAACGCAAACCACTGCTCCCACGCGGGAGAGTCGAATGTGTAGGCGGGGTCGCGCCGCTACTCCGGCGTCAGTAGCTGTGGCAGCGTGACGTCGAGGTAGGGGAGGAGGCGCGGTGCTCACAATGCTACCTCACCTGGTGCACTAGGACGTTCACGCGCTGCCTAGACCGGCGGGAAGACGCTGGCGGAGGCAGGGGAGAGGGGCGGCGGGGGCCTTGCCCTTGCCTTTGCCGGAGAAGAAACCCATTCGGTGGCTACGGTTTGTCGCCGACGGGGGAGCACAGTGGTGGCGAGATGGAGACGGGAGGGGGAGGGGGTTCTGAAAGCGGATGAGGACGGCCCCCACCGCACGCTTGGATTAAAAAATGCTGACCGCCGTCGGTGACACGTGGGCCCGCGATAGACGGTCTTCAATAATAAAGACGACAGCAGTAGTTGGGCGGCCGCCGGGTGGGGAGGCGGCAGACACCGAGAGGATGCGTGGCGCGTCCGCGCCGACACATTTCAGCCCCTAATTTGCGCTGCAAATGGGTCCGTGCGGACGCGAAGAGGGCGCGTTTTGCAAATGGATCTGCACGTTGGGCCTGTACTTTTTGCCGCGGTGACCCAAACAAATGGCGGCGGACGAAATGGGTACCTGCGGTGGAGTTGCTCTAACACTATACTGCTACTTTAGGCTACAGAAAATGGTACTCTCAGTATAAAAAAAAGGTCTACAGAAAATGATATTCACTTTTTTTCGAAACAAAAAATGATGTTCATTTAGGGAACAGAAAATGATGTGCATCGACTGTTCTTCAGAAAATGGAGCGTTCAAGCGATGGGCCGTAGAATGAAATATGTTTGTTTTAACAGGATGGCCCAGAACTTGGGCTGCGCAATACTCCACCCCGCTCACGGCCCGCCAATCGGAAATGGGATCCGCTGGCTTTCGGCTGGACAGTGCCATGGACCAAAACGTCAATCGTTTAGCCCCACACCGCCTAGCGAGGTATAGCAGAACCGGTTTATAATCCGAGCGCTGCTGTCAGACTAGTCCCTCGAGGGACACCAGATAAAATTGAAACAGTATAGCGTGGCATGACCCTGTTCGCATAATGATGAGTTGCCGTTTTTTCTTACGGGTGAATCAAGTACAAAGAAAAAAGGAAGAAAGAAAAAGAAATATTCACACAAATCTCAACCTAAGATCAATAATATAGGACTTAGATGTGCAATATTGTTGTCTTACTCCACACGAGTTCTAATGACTTTACAGAAAGGTCAAATTTTACGATTTGAAATTATATTTTATGATGGGTCTAATGATGTCATCGTTGTATCGTGAATGTTAATAATTTTTTATACAAATAAACTTGGTCAAACATTGAAGAGTTTGACTTCAGACAAATTTAATATCAAGAATAAAAAGAGTAGATACATGATCTTTTTTTTGGGTGGGATGCCGAAATGGGATGGAAGCGATGATGCACGATGCAAACAGGCCATGTGTTTGTAATTTCAAAATTGTTACCACTTGATACGAGCAGAAAGTTATAGTGACTCGTGTGATGATGTTGTGTTTATTGGGGGAATTTTCTAGTTACTTCCGTGCAAAATAGCAGTCATGTATATCTCTAATTATCGCAACATACTATAGTTACTTCCGTGCAAAATCGTAGTCATGTATATCTCTAATTATCGCAACATACTAGATGAATATTATTAGTTGTGCTTCAGTTTGACATAGAGGTGCCCTTCTGAAGTTGGATAATCCAAGCAGTTCTTGAATGTGAACCTGCCTATTTTTATTCGGCCATCTAAGGATGCATGACACTCATTTAAATTCAACACTCGTCCTTTTGGACAATCATAAGGTTTTTTCTTTTCTTTTCGAAATGATAGGTTTCCTTCATTCATTAAGAAGAAAAGAGTTGATCGGTTAATTAGACCATAGATATACAATGTAGTATCTCATTTTATCCAGATGCCACTTGATGACTCTACCATGGTTGCCTCTACCGTGTGTGAACAGAGCATGAACTTCAATCTCCCAACATTTCAAAACATGACTAACGGAATTAAATTAAGTAAAAAAATAAAACTTTTCAGTGATGTTTTTTCTATGCGCAAACAGTAGTGGAATTCCCTACTTTGCAATTTTCATTAATAAAAGGAGGAAAATGAAAGGACAGTACAAAGTTACATAATTAGACAACATATATATTCTAGTGGTCGAACATCAATTGTGTTTAACATATACCTTAAGGATTTTTATACACATATAGACAACATTGACAAGTTTTTTTTACCATTAAATCACTTTTTCTCTCCTTTCGAAGCTGACAGTCAGTGGTGACAAGCTGCTCCTCTTTGACTCCATATCATGGTTTCATCACCTTCGCAGTACCTAGTGACTTGCTTCACAATCAAGTAGTTCTGGAAGCCCCTTAAAGCAGCAGCAAAGATAATTTAGAGGATACCAACTTGCAGTTTGTGAACCATAGCACTGTAGAAGTAACTCATCATACTCCTAATGGAGCATGTAGCATATACGTCACTCCTTAAATGTAATAACAACTCACCAATTTATGGTTATTCAGAGAAGCATGTAGCATGCTGCAAAAGTATCATAAATCCTGTCCAAAGCAACAATCTCTAACATACAGCCATATCTAGTTCGATTGCAATAAAAAAATAGTGCTCGTCTTTCCAACAGCAAATGTTAACATCTCTGGTTATATTACTCTGAATGGACATCTCTGGTTATATCTCCTACGGAGTTCATGAAATATATTTTGCAGTTAATGGCTCATCCAAGTTAAGCACATGTATAGACATCACCAGAGCAATGTACAGGCCGTACTGTGATAATCACAAGTTTTCAACATATCACCTTGAGAAAATATCAGTTTAAATACTCTAAAGGAACGCCTTGTACTCAGTGATAAGCAACTCCATTTCAATTAATAACTTATTAACTGGCAATATAACTTGTTCATACGCGAAAAAACTTCTCATGGAAATTAACACAAGCTATGTAGTCTATTGCTTGCGTGCTCTCCTATATAACTACTTCCTCTGTAAAGAAATATAAGAGTGTTTAGATCACTAAAGTGGTGATCTAAACGCTTTTATATTTCTTTACGGAGGGAGTACTTGGTAAATGCACAAGCAGGACATTTACCTACTCATCATCTGATAATCTACAGGAAGCTCCGCGACTACACTCACCTTTCTGGAAAGCATAGTAGACACCACAGCCCTTTACTGCTATCTGCTCATCATGCAAAAATCTGGAGGAATCTCCCCGATTGCATAGGCCTTTCTGAAAGCATAGCACTATAGCAGACAGCAAGGGGTTCACCCTTATTTTGTAGACCATGGTGTCTGTCTTGCTCCCATTTTGGGTCATCCTCCTTAGAACCCCAACCAGTGTTCGCATTTCTCTGAACCGGTTCTCTGAAATATAACCATGAACACCACAAGTAGTCGTCAATCATGATGGTTCAGTGGAAGTACTTAAGAAGGTTACTGATAAACTATATGGCCTAGTAAATGATCTAACCATGAAAACATTTTTCAACACATGTGAATTCGAAATGCCATATCCTATCCAACTCGAGTTCAAGCATTCACCGGTAAGATCTTGATAAGTAATCTCGTACATCACCTCAATATTCAGTACAAAACCTTTACATCTGGATCTAGATTCAGGTCAAACAAAAGAGTTGAGTAAGACAAAAACAAACTCCAAACTCAATGATCGAAACTGAATGCCCATGCTTATATATCCATTATTTATCTTGGACACGAGCAAACAATTTGTCGTGTGATGTCATACATTGTCAAAGCAAGACTAATCCCCCACAAAATCAGATTGGGTACAAAGAATATCAGTATCACATTTATTAATTCACTGCTGTTATTAATCCAAAAAAATCTGGGTGTGTACTTGTCTAACAAATCACCTAAAAAATGATTTCAATGGGGTATTGAAATCTGGTGTCCTACAAAAACAGTAAGCAGATGTTGCAAACAGGTCATCATATCTGGAAAATGATCTGTATATTACAACAAATCATCGTATTCATATTAGGTGAAAGTCATTATGCATCACACTATGAGATGCTACAATTGGAATGACTAAAATGATTTGAAACATCCTACACGGATTGAAATAATCAGATAGCTATGGAAGCCACAGATCGAGAAACATAGCAGCTAAAAACTTCTGCCTTTTAGAAAGAAAAATGAACAAATGCATATCCTGCAAGCAACATGTGCAAATGTCAATCTAAATGATGGTTTGAAACAATAAGAAAAGTGCTTACTCATAGCCCAATAAATCACATATCCCCCTCGACAAATTTTCAGAATTCTGTGTATGCACGTTTAATTAGAACAGATCCTATTCAAGAATAGCAATTGTTCAGAAAGCAGGCATGAAGTCACTACCTCAAAGAGGGACAGACCCATCGTTGCAAAATTGATCAATCGTATACTGAACAATTTGGAGAAGGCATCTCCAACAGTGTTAACTTTCCAGATTTAACTTATTTGACTAATTTGGTTCGATAGAAAGGAGGACAGACTGTGAAACTTATTTGACTAACTTGGTTCGATAGGATGGAGGGCAGACTGTGGGACTAAGAAACAGAGGGCGAGCAAGGAAGCAAGTACGGAGGAGGAGTGGCCGGGAGAGACCTTGGACTTGACGGAGCGCTTGATGAGCGACCAGAGCCCCGGCGGTGGAGACGCAGGCTTCCATTTCGTAGGGCGCAGATACACGGGACGATGGCGGTCGCCGGCGCCGGATGGCGGAGCTCCGATGCCAAACAGCTGCACTACCAGTGCGAGGAGGCGCCGGGCCATTGGTGGTGGAGACCAGGGTGGACCTACGGTCTGGATGGCTTCTGCGGACCAGAAGCTCCGGCGGCAAGCTCCCGCGAGGCGCGGCTGTGGCGGGCGAGCGGCGGACGAGGAGCTAAGGGATGGGCTAGGGCTTGCGACGACGGCCCAAGGAACACCACTTCACTCACGGCCCGCCAATCGGAAATGGGATCCGCTGGCTCTCGGCTGGACACTACCAACCCCTCAAAAAAAAAAAAAAGGCTGGACACTACCAGGGAGCAAAACGCTCGATCGTTTGTCCCACATCGGCTAGCGAGGTAAAGCTGGGCCGGTTTATAAGCCGCGCGCTGCTGCCTGAATTGTGCCTTCGGGAACACCCGGTAAATCAGAATATGTGCATGATAAGCTTTCATCAGGATGACGCGGCTATTTTTTTATACCCAGAAAGGTCCTCATAGTACATGAGTTCCATTGATTTTATAGAAAAGTCCTCATAATTTCATTTTCATCTTTTGAGATCATTACGGCTACCAAATTATGGGTGCAGGCCAACTGTCAGTTTTCACTCTTAACCATGGCAAATCTTGTGGCCATGTATGCACATGAAATACTCCCTTTGTTTCATTTTACTTCGCATATTAGATTTGGTTGAAGTCAAATTTTGCAAAGTTTGACCAAATTTATATTAAAAATATCAACATCTACAATACCTAATAAGTAAAATATGAAATTATATTTTATGGGGGATCTAATGATGTCGTTGTTGTATTGTGAATGTTAACAATTTTTTGTATAAGCTTGGTTAAATTTGAAGAGCTTGACTTAAGACAAATCTAATATGCAGAGTAAAAAAGTAGATACATAACATTTTTTACGGGATAGGATGGAAGCGATGATGCACGATGCAACATGCCATGTGTTTTTTATACCCCACACGAGTTTACTGACTTTGTAGAAAGGTCCTCATAGTTCTCATTTCCATGTTTTGAGATCCTACCATCCCACACGAGTTCAACTGGTTTTACAGAAAGGTCCTCATAGTAAACGAATGTTACTGATTTTATAGAAAGGTCCTCATAGTTCTCATTTCCATGTTTTGAGATCCAAATTTTAGGATTTCAGCCGCCATCTTTTCAGCCCCTCACCGATACTATTGTTTTTTTTACTGAAAGGTCCACATAATTTCATTTTCATCTTTTGAGATCCTTATAGCTGCCAAATTTTGGGTGGCAGGCCAATTGCCAATTTTTACTCTTGAACCATGGCATTTCTTGTTGTATACACATGAAATACTCCCTTTGTTTCATTTTACTTTGCATATTAGATTTACCTAAAGTCAAATTTTGCAAAGTTCGACCAATTTATATTAGAAAATATCAACATCTACAATACCAAATAAGTACAATATGAAATTATATTTTATGGTGGATCTAATGATGTCATTGTTGTATTATGAACGTTAATAATTTTTTGTATAACTTTCGCAAAGAAATTGTATAAGCTTGGTCAAATTTGAAGAGTTTGACTTCAGAAAAAACTAATATGCAGAGTAAAAAGAGTAGATACATATTCTTTTTTACAGGATGTGTTGGGGATATGACTACCAGGTATGACCCGCCCAGGAGGGGCCGGGTCAACCACAACGGCGGGCTACGTGAATGAAGCCCGAAGAGTATACAAGGTGACGATTTACAATAAGGCTTATAATAGGCCCAAGCCCAGAGGCGGCTTAAGGCCCGTAAGTATAAACCGCCATGTATGAATAGACTTGTAATGCAAGGCATGTAAGAGATGTCACCGAGCCGAACACGTTGTATGAGCCAGCCGGGACTCTGTAGGCCGCAGGGCGTCAACCCGTGTATATAAGGGGACGACCCGGCGGCGGCTTAGGGCAAGAAACAACAGATTGAGAGCCAAGCTAGCGTATTCGCTCCTTGGTCATCGAAATCTAGCAATACCACATCAACTGGACTAAGCTTTACCTTCATCGCAAGGGGCCGAACTAGTATAAACCTCTCGCGTCCTTTGTCCCGATGAACCCCTTTAAGCTTCCTAGTTGCGATGGCTCCACGACTAAGTCCTTTCACTAGGACATCTGCCATGACAATTCCACGATAGTTGGCGCCCACCGTGGGGCCAGCGCACGGTGGATTTGAGTTCTTGAAGGGCAGCTTCGAAGGACTCAAGGGATAAGCTGTGGGCCGGATGACCAAGAGTCGTCGCGGCAAGCTCTACATCGACGACGCAGGCTGGGGCCCCGACGTCGGCTCAATTGAGTACGGGTACCGGGTCCCCTTCGGCGGGATCCATGTCTTCATCGGCCGGATCGGCGAGCCGGGTCCTGAGCCGGACATCTGCACCGACATCATCGAGACGGCTCAACGCGCAAGACCCGCCCGGGCTCAGCCGGCTATGAAGCGTGCCTTCGTGGGATGCATCCATGGAGGGGAATTTTCTGAAGGATCTATGTCTGATGGCGAGACGGCCGTCTAGTCTGATGGCGAGTCATCCACGGGTGAGACAGATTCGTTGTATCAACTGCAAGATGGTGGGCTTGGGGGTTGTTCCGATGGCAGCAGTATTCCGGACCCCTTCGAGCCACCGAGCAGAGCGGGGGTCTTCATGACCAGCATGCAGCCTGCTCAAAACTCTACGGCAGCAATAACCACCGGGTCAGCAGCGGTCGGGTCAGGAGGCCCCGCGCGCCCACCGACTCAGGTACTGATGGAGCTCATGGATAGGATGACGACTCTGTTGACTACCGTGGTTGAGCCGGCGGATCAAGCTCAGCATGATGCAGAGGTGGCACAGTTACGTGAGGAGGTAGCACAAGCCAAGGAAAACTTAGCGGCGGAGGACGTCAGGATGGCTGCGGAGCGGGCGGCTCTGGATGCTAGAGCTCAGCAGCTTCAATTAGAGGCTTTTCGGCTCATGATGGACCTGAGCGCATCAAACGAGGTCATGAAGAGAAGGCACCAGAAGACTCAGTCACGTCTGCCTCTGACTTATGATCCTAGGAACCTCTTCCACACACTCGGGGCAGGTCCCAGTAACCCGCCAGAGGTGAACCAGATTGCAACACCCGGGGCTGGGGCACCGGTTTAGCCACGGACTATGGAACCCCCTTGTGTGAATACCGCTCCGCCTCAGTATACACCGACACCACCGGATCATTTTTCTAACCCTTTGGAGAATCTGATCGCTGCATCAGCACGTTTGGCAGCTCTCCCGATGGAGGGCAACTCTCCGACGGCGATCGAAACACAGAGGGTTAGAGAACTTCTTCAGACGGCTCTAGCACAGCAGGAGGCATACTTTTATAGTCGAGACAGGATTCATTCAACCCCTCGCCCAAGCCGGAGCCCGAGCTATAGCAGGCATATGGATTCAGCAGCCGTGTCAAGCAACGCCCCGCACCGTAACCAGCCGCGCAGGCATGACCCGACGCGTAATGGAGCTCTTAACTTGGTTGACCAGGATAGGATCCGCCAAGAGGCTGAGCGGGCGGTTCAACAGGCAGCTGAGCAGGCGGCTCACCAAGCTTTTCCGGTTTATCCGACGACCTCTGTTGAAGCAGGTGTGGCCACAAGGACAGGAGGTGTCCCTTTGCTTGGCGCCGGCTTTGCGTAATGAGCGTTTGCCAAAAGATTTAAAGGGGCCTCGGAAGGTGCCTAATTACACAACCGACTTACAACCCGGGGCATGGATTGAAAGTTATGAGATGGCCATGGAATTGCTGGAGGTCAGTGATGCATCAATGGCTAAATACTTCACTATGATGCTGGATGGAACGGCCCGCACTTGGTTAAAGGGACTGCCCCCTAATTCCATTGGTTCCTCGGCCGAGTTAAAGGCCCGGTTTATTCAAAACTTCAAATATACATGCAAGCAGCCCATGTCGATTGTGGACTTGACTAATTGCAAGCAAGAAGAAGGTGAGTCCATGACCCATTGGGTGCGCCGGGTGAAGGAAACAATACATTCGTTTGATAAAATGGATGCCGGCTCCGCGGTATTAATGTTGGAAAAAAATTGTCGTTTTGAACCTTTGAAACAGAAGCTAGGACGGCTCAAGCGCGATTGTAATGACATGGGCCAGCTTATGGCGGCTCTAGTCAAATATGTTGATTCAGATAGTACCAAGGATCCTGCGTCTGATGAAGAGAAGACAGGGAAGGGAAAGAAGAATGGCAACGCTAAGGGTCTTTAGCATAACCCGACAAATCAAGGAGGTAATAATAAATGTAAGGATGACGACAGCTCAGAGTTTGTGGCGAATGCGCAAGGCAACAATCAACAACGTAAGGGGAGGCCACCTCCTCGGTCAGGCGGGTCAGGTCCCATCCTCGAGCAGTTGCTAAATGAACCCTGTCCAAGACACGGCACCCGGGAGAATCCGGCTACCCATCTATGAAAAGACTGTATGATCATGAAGGCTTTCAAGAATTCTAACATATTCGACGATAATCATGGACCTGGCGGCGGCCCAGGTGGTGGCGTTTTTCATGGCCCGGGCGGCAATTTAGGCGGTGGCCGTTTTCATGGCCAGGGCCCTCAAGGTAATCAAGGTGGTTATAATCAGCAATCTGGCCAAGGAGGTCAGCAGCAGCAATCCGGGTTTCAGAGTAACCCAAAGCAGCTAAGTAGTGGGCAGTATCATGTGTTCACCACCAGTTTATGCAAAAGGGACCAGAAACTTCATAAGAGAGCGGTCAACGCTGTTGAGCCGATGGTTCCTTGTTATTTAAGATGGTCTGAGCAGCCTATTATGTGGAGTAGGGAGGATCACCCTCCCCGGGTTGACAATCCAGGTCATCTGGCTTTGGTGGTGGCGCCTCAGGTTGGTGGATATAAATTCACTAAAGTACTCATGGACGGAGGCAGTAGCATCAACATCCTTTATTATGAGACGTTCCGTCGCATGGGGTTGACTGATAAAAGTCTTAAGACGTCCAACACTGTTTTTCATGGAGTATTGCCTGGTAAGTCGGCATACCCAGTGGGTAAGATTGAGCTGGAGGTAGCTTTTGGAGATGAGCATGATTCCAGGGCTGAGAAATTAACCTTTGAGGTGGTCAAAATCAAGAGCCCGTATCACGCCATGTTTGGACGACCGGCTTATGCAAAATTCTGGCACGGCCGTGTTATGTTTATCTGCAGCTCAAGATGCCGGGTTATAAAGGTACTATCACCGTGCATGGAAATTGGAAGATAGCCTTAGAGTGTGAGGAAGGTGATGCTGCTTACGCGGAATCTGTTTGCGCGACGGAGGAGTTAAAGTTCTACAAAGACAACATTGACCCGACAGACATGACATCTTTGAAGAAGCCAACTACTGAACATGAGCCGGTGCTGAAGTTTAAGTCGGCTGACGATACCAAGATGATTGATTTTGTGCCTGGCAACTCATCCAAACAATTTATTGTCAGTGCTAATTTGGATCCCAAATAGGAAGGCGCGCTCATCGAGTTCATCTGTGAGAACCGGGACATCTTTGCATTGAAGCCTTCTGACATGCCGGGTGTACCGAGAGAACTCGCTGAGCACACTCTCAATATTGATCCAAAGTTTAAGCCGGTCAGGCAGTTTCTTCAGCGGTTCAACAAGGAAAGGCGCAAGGCTATTGGAGAAGAGGTGGCCCGGCTTTTGGCAGTCGGGTTCATTATTAAAGTCTTTCATCCAGAGTGGTTGGCTAACCCGGTGCTCGTGCTTAAAAAGAACGGCACCTGTCGTATGTGTGTGGATTACACGGACTTAAGCAAAGCCTGTCCGGCTGATCCTTTTGCTCTCCCTCGTATTGATCAAATCATTGATGCTATGGCAGGTTGTGAGCGTTTGAGCTTTTTGGATGCTTATTCTGGTTACCATCAGATCAAGATGGCGGTTAATGACCAGGAGAAGACAACTTTCATTACTCCATTTGGAGCCTTTTGCTATGTGTCCATGCCTTTTGGGCTTAAGAGTGCCCAGGCGACTTATCAGCGGTGTGTGCAGAACTGTCTTCACAACCAGATTGGGTGTAATGTTCATGCTTATGTGGACGATATAGTGGTGAAATCCAGAGAGAAGAAAACCTTGGTAGATGATCTGAAGGAAACTTTTGATAACCTCCGGGTCTACAAGATGATGCTTAACCCGTCCAAGTGCGTTTTTGGAGTACCGTTGGACAATCTTTTGGGTTTTTTGGTGTCTAACAGAGGCATTGAGGCTAACCTGGAGAAAATAAAGGCGATTACGTCTTTGGCTAAGCCAGCGTGCATCAATGACATTCAGAGGCTGGCGGGTCGTGTTGCAGCTTTAAGCCATTTCATAAGCCGATTAGGTGAGAAGGCTATGCTGTTATATCAAATGATGAAGAAGACGGATGATTTTGTCTGGAGTGATGCTGCTAACTCTGCCTTTGAAGATCTGAAAAGACAGCTCGCTGAGCCACCGGTTATTGCTGCTCCCGTTGATAAGGAGCCACTGTTGTTATATGTGGCTGCTAATACACGTGCTGTCAGTGTGGCCATTGTTGTAGAGTGCAAAGAGGCTGGCAAGGAATATCCGGTTCAACGGCCGTTTTACTACGTCAATGAGGTGCTCATTAAGTCCAAACAGAGATATCCACATTGGCAGAAACTTGTTTATGGGGTGTTCATGGCGAGCCGGAAGCTTAAGCATTACTTTCAGGGTCATCCTATCACCGTGGTTAGCTCTGCTCCTTTAGGAGATATTATTCAAAATAGAGAAGCCACGAGACGAGTCGCCAAGTGGGCCATTGAACTTGGGTCTCATGGTTTAAAGTATGTGCCCCGTACTGCCATCAAATCTCAAGCACTGGTGGATTTCATTAACGATTGGACGGAGTTGCAGATACCCGAAGAAAAGCCATACAACACATATTGGACGATTCATTTTGATGGGTCCAGGCAGTTGGAAGGCTCGGGGGTTGGAGTTGTTTTAACTTCCCCTCAAGGTGACAAATCTTGTTATGTGTTGAGGTTGATGTTTCCTTGTACTAACAACGCAGCTGAGTATGAGGCCTTACTCCATGGTCTTCGAATGGCTAAAGAAATGAGTTTAAGCCGGGTAAGGTGCCTTGGCGACTCAGATTTGGTGGCTCAGCAAGTATCAGGCAAGTGGGACTCCAAGGATCCTCTCATGGCGGCTTATCGCCGTGAGGTTGACGCTGTTGCTGGACACTTCAAGGGTTATCAAGTGGAGCACATTGACCGCAGAAAGAACGAAGCAGCTGATGCTTTAAGCCGGTTGGGATCTCAGCATAAGCCAGTGCCTCCTAACACTTTTTTAGATGTTCTGCATAACCCTTCTATCAAGTTGCCTATAGAGGAAGACTTGGCTGTTCCAGACCTGGAAGCACAATTGGTGGCGGCTCTTCATGTCATTCCAGATTGGACAGTGCCATATTTGGCTTATATGACCCGGGGCGAGTTGCCGGAGGATGAGACCTTGGCTAGACAGATAACCCGGCGGTCTAAGTCAATGACAATTTCCAATGGTGAGTTGTATCATCGCAGTGTCACCGGAGCGTTTCAACGTTGTGTCTCTCCTGAAGAAGGTCAAGAAATTCTTCGTGAGATCCACGGAGGAGATTGTGGCCATTATGCCGGTTCAAAGTCTCTTGTGGCCAAAGCTTTCCATCATGGTTTTTACTGGCTAACGGCTCACGCTGATGCGGAGGATCTGGTCAGTAGGTGCGATGGGTGTCAAAAATTCACACGACGGGCGCACGTGCCGGCTCAGGAATTGCGAATGATTCCAATTACTTGGCCGTTTGCAGTCTGGGGGCTTGATATGGTTGGACCTTTCAAAAGATCCAAGGATAAAAAGACGCACCTTTTGGTGGCAGTGGACAAATTCACAAAGTGGGTTGAGGCAGAGCCGGTTAGTAAGTGTGATGCATCCACGGCGGTTCAATTCATGAAGAAAGTGATCTTTCGTTTTGGCTTTCCACACAACATTATCACTGACAATGGCACTAACCTGTCCCAAGGAGCTATGGAAGAATTCTGTCAACGGGAACATATCCGGCTTGATGTTTCATCAGTAGCTCACCCCCAATCCAATGGTCAAGCTGAAAGAGCCAATCAGGAAATCCTGAAAGGTCTAAAACCCCGGCTTATGGTCCCTTTACAACGGACGCCGGGTTGTTGGGTGGAAGAGTTACCCTCTGTGATATGGAGCATCAATACTACCCCTAACAGGTCTACGGGTTATACGCCTTTCTTCATGGTTTATGGAGCAGAGGCAGTCCTGCCCAGTGATAGCCGTCATGACTCTCCTCGAGTGGCGGCTTACGTTGAAGCTGATAACGAACAAGCCCGTCAGGATGCGCTTGACCTATTGGATGAAGAGTGTGACTTAGCAGCAGCCCGCTCAGCGATTTACCAACAGGACCTGCGCCGTTATCACAGCCGCCGAGTTAAGTCAAGAACCTTTCAAGAAGGTGACCTGGTGCTCCGGCTCATCCAGATCAGTCTGATGCGCACAAGCTATCCCCACCTTGGGAAGGACCCTTTGTGGTCAGCAAGAACTTGAATAACGGGTCATACTACCTTATCGATGTTCGAGAGCACAAAGACTCACGTAAGTCGGAGGAGGAGACCCGTCGGCCGTGGAATATTGCTCACCTTCGGCCTTACTACACTTGAGCCACCGGCTCTCATAATGTACATACTTTGACGTTGTATATTGTTGGAAATATGCCTTAGAGGCAATAATAAAATGATTATTATATTTCCTTGTTCATGATAATTGTCTATTATTCATGCTATAATTGTATTATCCGGAAATCGTAATACATGTGTGAATACATAGACCACAATGTGTCCCTAGTGAGCCTCTAGTTGACTAGCTCGTTGATCAACATATAGTCATGGTTTCCTGGCTATGGACATGGGGATGTCATTGATAACAGGATCACATCATTAGGAGAATGATGTGATAGACAAGACCCAATCCTAAGCTTAGCTCAAAGATCATGTAGTTCGTTTGCTGTAGCTTTTCTGAATGTCAAGTATCATTTCCTTACACCATGAGATTGTGCAACTCCCGGATACTGTAGGAGTGCTTTGGCTGTGCCAAACGTCACAACGTAACTAGGTGACTATAAAGGTACATTACAGGTGTCTCCGAAAGTGTCTGTTGGGTTGGCACAAATCGAGACTGGGATTTGTCACTCCGTATGACGGAGAGGTATCTCTGGGCCCACTCGGTAATGCATCATCATAATGAGCTCAATGTGATCAAGTGGTTGATCACGGGATCATGCATTATGGTACGAGTAAAGTGACTTGCCGGTAACGAGACTGAACAAGGTATTGGGATACCAACGATCGAGTCTCGGGCAAGTAACGTACCGATTGACAAAGGGAATTGAATACGGGATTGATTAAGTCCTCGACATCGTGGTTCATCCGATGAGATCATCGAGGAGCATGTGGGAACCAACATGGGTATCCAGATCCCGCTGTTGGTTATTGGCTGGAGAGCCGTCTCGGTCATGTCTACGTGTCTCCCGAACCCGTAGGGTCTACACACTTAAGGTTCGGTGATGCTAGGGTTGTAGAGATATGAGTATGCAGTAATCCGAAAGTTTTTCGGAGTCCCGGATGAGATCCTGGACGTCACGAGGAGTTCCGGATTGGTCCGGAGGTGAAGAATTATATATAGGAAGTGTAGTTTCGGCCATCGGGAAAGATTCGGGGTCACCGGCATTGTACCGGGACCGCCGGATGGGTCCCGGGGGTCCACCGGGTGGGGCCACCCATCCCGGAGGGCCCCATGGGCTGAAGTGGGGAGGGTAACCATCCCATAGTGGGCTGGTGCACCCCCCCTTTGGGCCCCCCTGCGCCTAGGGTTGGAAACCCTAGGGTGGGGGCGCCTCCACTTGCCTTGGGGGGCACTCCACCCCCTTGGCCGCCGCCCCCCAAGGAGATCCCATCTCCTAGGGCCGGCGCCCCCCCAAGGGGCCTATATAAAGGGGGGAGGGAGGGCAGACGCACCTCAAGTCTTGGCGCCTCCCTCTCCCCTGCTACACCTCTCCCTCTCGCAGAAGCTCGGCGAAGCCCTGCTGCGATCACTGCTGCATCCACCACCACGCCGTCGTGCTGCTGGATCTTCATCAACCTCTCCTTCCCCCTTGCTGGATAAAGAAGGAGGAGACGTCATCCACTCCGTATGTGTGTTGAACGCGGAGGTTCCGTCCGTTCGGCACTTGGTCATCGGTGATTTGGATCACGGCGAGTACGACTCCATCATCCCCGTTCTCTTGAACGCTTCCGCTCGCGATCTACAAGGGTATGTAGATGCACTCTCCTCTCGTTGCTAGTTGACTCCATAGATTGATCTTGGTGAAACGTAGGAACTTTTTTTGTTTTCTGCAACGTTCCCCAACAGTGGCATCATGAGCTAGGTCCATGCGTAGTTACTGTGCACGAGTAGAACACAAAGTAGTTGTGGGCGTCGATATTGTCAATTTGCTTGCCGTTACTAGTCTTATCTTGATTCGGCGGCATCGTGGGATGAAGCGGCCCGGACCGACCTTACACGTACACTTACGTGAGACCGGTTCCACCGACTGACATGCACTAGTTGCATAAGGTGGCTGGCGGGTGTCTGTCTCTCCCACTTTAGTCGGATCGGATTCGATGAACAGGGTCCTTATGAAGGGTAAATAGAAATTGGAAATTCACGTTGTGGTTTTGGCGTAGGTAAGAAACGTTCTTGCTAGAAACCTATAGCAGCCACGTAAAAACTTGCAACAACAATTAGAGGACGTCTAACTTGTTTTTGCAGCAAGTGTTTTGTGATGTGATATGGCCAAAGGTTGTGATGAATGATGAATGATATATGTGATGTATGAGATTGATCATGTTCTTGTAATAGGAATCACGACTTGCACGTCGATGAGTATGACAACCGGCAGGAGCCATAGGAGTTGTCTTTATTTTTTTGTATGACATGCGTGTCATTGAGAAACGCCATGTAAATTACTTTACTTTATTGCTAAACATGTTAGCCATAGCAGTAGAAGTAATAGTTGGCGAGCAACTTCATGGAGACACGATGATGGAGATCATGATGATGGAGATCATGGTGTCATGCCAGTGACAAGATGATCATGGAGCCCCAAGATGGAGATCAAAGGAGCTATATGATATTAGCCATATCATGTCACTATTATTTGATTGCATGTGATGTTTATCATGTTTTTGCATCTTGTTTACTTAGAACGACGGTAGTAAATAAGATGATCCCTCATAATAATTTCAAGAAAGTGTTCCCCCTAACTGTGCGCCGTTGCGATAGTTCGTTGTTTCGAAGCACCACGTGATGATCGGGTGTGATAGATTCCAACGTTCACATACAACGGGTGTAAGACAGATTTACACATGCAATACACTTAGGTTGACTTGACGAGCCTAGCATGTACAGACATGGCCTCGGAACACAGAAGACCGAAAGGTCGAGCATGAGTCGTATAGAAGATACGATCAACATGAAGATGTTCACCGATGTTGACTAGTCCGTCTCACGTGATGATCGGACATGGCCTAGTCAACTCGGATCATGTTATACTTAGATGACTGGAGGGATGTCTATCTAAGTGGGAGTTCATTGAATAATTTGATTAGATGAACTTAATTATCATGAACGTAGTCTAAAATCTTTACAATATGTATTGTAGATCAAATGGCCAACGTTGTCCTCAACTTCAACGCGTTCCTAGAGAAAACCAAGCTGAAAGACGATGGTAGCAACTATACGGACTGGGTCCGGAACTTGAGGATCATCCTCATAGTTGCCAAGAAAGATTATGTCCTAGAAGCACCGCTAGGTGACGCACCCGTCCCACAGAACCAAGACGTTATGAACGCTTGGCAGACACGTGTTGATGATTACTCCCTCGTTCAGTGCGGCATGCTTTACAGCTTAGAACCGGGGCTCCAAAAGCGTTTTGAGCGACACGGAGCATATGAGATGTTCGAAGAGCTGAAAATGGTTTTCCAAGCTCATGCCAGGGTCGAGAGATATGAAGTCTCCGACAAGTTCTTCAGCTGTAAGATGGAGGAAAATAGTTCTGTCAGTGAGCACATACTCAAAATGTCTGGGTTGCATAACCGCTTGACTCAGCTGGGAGTTAATCTCCCGGATGACGCGGTCATTGACAGAATCCTTCAGTCTCTTCCACCAAGCTACAAGAGCTTTGTGATGAACTTCAATATGCAGGGGATGGAAAAGACCATTCCTGAAGTATTTGCAATGCTGAAATCAGCAGAGGTAGAAGTCAAAAAGGAACATCAAGTGTTGATGGTGAATAAAACCACTAAGTTCAAGAAAGGCAAGGGTAAGAAGAACTTCAAGAAGGACGGCAAGGGAGTTGCCGCGCCCGGTAAGCAAGCTGCCGGGAAGAAGCCAAAGAATGGACCCAAGCCCGAGAATGAGTGCTTTTATTGCAAGGGAAGTGGTCACTGGAAGCGAAATTGCCCCAAATACTTAGCGGACAAGAAGGCCGGCATCACAAAAGGTATATGTGATATACATGTAATTGATGTGTACCTTACCAGTACTCGTAGTAGCTCCTGGGTATTTGATACCGGTGCGGTTGCTCACATTTGTAACTCAAAGCAGGAGCTGCGGAATAAGCGGAGGCTGGCGAAGGACGAGGTGACGATGCGCGTCGGGAATGGTTCCAAGGTCGATGCGATCGCCGTCGGCACACTACCTCTACATTTACCTACGGGATTAGTTTTAAACCTCAATAATTGTTATTTAGTGCCAGCTTTGAGCATGAACATTGTATCAGGATCTCATTTAATACGAGATGGCTACTCATTTAAATCCGAGAATAATGTGTGGCGACCCGACCCGAATGGATCAAGTCTACTGTGCTCCGGTGTCATCCCTGGATCAGTAATGCTGACACCACACAGTACTTCGAAGGATTTATAGCAGAGTGGTAATCACACACTTATTACATTGATGTCTCAAAAGAGAACTTATTACAATAAATATGGCTTAAGGCCATCTAATAACGATAACAGCGGAAGACTCGGAAGATAAATGGGTCCATCAACTCCAACGGCATCACTGAGTATAGAACCACGACCTAAAAGCACCTTACTCGTCGTCTGAAAAGTCTGCAACATGAGAGGTTGCAGCCCGAAAACGGGTCAGCACATGGAATATGCTGGCAATGTAACACATAGAGAGTAATGGAAATGAAACAGCTATACTACATGCATATATGGCTGGTGGAAAGCTCTATGGTTACAGTTTTGCGTAAAGCCAATTTTTCCCTACTGCAAAGGAATAAATTTATTTAACTATCATGGTGGTTGTTAAACATCGAGAATGGTTGACAGCATTCCGATCCCAATTAAGTAATTAAAACCCAACAACATTAATTAGAAGTAACGTGATGAGATTCACATGATATTCAAGTACTAGATACTCAAGTTGCCCATAACCGGGGACACGGCTAATCATGATTAGTTTGTTACACTCTGCAGAGGTTTGCGCACTTTTCCCCACAAGACTCGATCGCCTCCGTTGGATTTCTCGTACTACATGGTGTTTGAGAAACGGATGACCGAGACACAGTCTTTCAGAAGCGCTAGCACCTTACGTTCGGGTAGACCGTACCACCTACATCCCCTACATCTGCTAGTCTACCCTGTAAGAGTTCGCACGACTTAGTCAACTATGCCAGAGCCCATAATGGCTTGTGGCTGCACACGGAAGTTACTAGCATGAATGATCTTATGATCCCTTTGAGCCTGGGTGGCGGTCCGAAATAAAAACAGGCAAGTCCTGATAGACATCAGGTGCCTCAATCCACCCAGATGTGTGTTTAAGTTGCCACCTTAGATAAACCATTAAAATTAACAAACTCACATCTGTCATGGATATCACTCACCCAATCCACGTCTACTAGCATAGCATGGCATAATAAGCACACGTAGAAGTAACTCCCAAAGGTTTCATAATAATCAGGTAATAGGTACTACCTCATCTACTTCCCATCCCAAAATTTAATTAGATCCTAACCATGCAATGTGTGAGGATTGATCTAATGCAATAAAACATGGGTTGTAGAAAAGGTATGATCAAAGTGTTACTTGCCTTGCTGATGATCCGCGAGACCTAGAGATTCGAAGTAACAAGCGGCGCACTCCGGGTGATCTATCGTAGACAAACAACAAGCACACAATAAGTACTCATCTAATGCACAGGTAAAACTCGAACAAGAGAACGAACCAGAAAGTCTAACTTAAGAACTCCGGTTGCAAAGAAAGAAAGAACCGAACAGACGACGGAAAAACAAACGGCGGAAGAAACAACTCGGTTCTAGCAAGTTGAAACTAGGTCAAATTTTACCGTAGAAAAAACTTGTTTAAGTTGATTAGTCAGAACGGCGGTTTCGAAACGAAACTCCAGGCGCTTGAATCACCTGATTCCGATAAACGAGCGAGAAGAAAGACTAGGACGAAGATCGGATCTGAGATCGCGATCGCCGAATAAATCCGACAAAAAGAAAGAGACGAACGGTTAAAAGAATGGACGTTCGTTAACCGGGAAAAATCGGTGATCACGTTCGTTGAGACGAACGGTCCGAAAGAAGAACGAAAACCGATCTAGGGTTTTCGGAAAAGGAACCGAAAAGAAAAACCGGAAAGAAAACGGAAAAGAAACGGAACGGTTTTCTAGAAGAAAAACTGAACCGAGGAAAAGAAAAGGCGGCGCGGCTACCTCGGGAGGCGGGGCTCCGGGCGGCGGCTTAGGGCGACGGCGGCGGCTGCAGCTAGGGGCAGCGGGGCTGGCGCGCGGCTCGGGGCGGGAGGCGGCGGTGGCTGCTGCTTGGGGTGGAGAGGGGGGGGTGTTGGTATTTATATAGGATGGAGGGGTCTCTTGCTTGGGGAAGGGGCAAGGGGAGGCGGCGGTGGGTTGGAGTCCCGCTGGGACTCGGCCTGGCGGCGGGGTTGGCGGCTGGCGCGCGCGGCTGGGCCGGCCTTGGCCCAGGCGGCTGGGGCTGCGGTCTCTTTTTTTTAAATCGGTTACGCGCGCAGAAAAACAAAAGAAATAAAATCTAAATGAACACCAAAATTCCTAAAGTAAATTTTCCCCGACTCCTAAAAATGAGCCGAACAAAATGAACTTTCCTCCGGACCTAGATGCAATTTTGGAAACACGCATTTTTCCCTATCCAAATAAAAAGCAAACAAAACTCCGGCAAAACCAAAATTTGATTTATTTATTAAATCTTCATTTTTCCTAAATTTGGGAAAGTCATATTATTCCCTCTCTCATATTTTTGATATTGGAAAAATAATTGAAGATGAAATAAATAAAATCAAATGATTCTCTTTTCAAATTTGAGAAAACTCAAATATGAAAATAACGAAATCTCCAACTCTCTCCGAGGGTCCTTGAGTTGCGTGAAATTTCTAGGATCGACCAAAATGCAAGAAAATATGATATGCATGATGATCTAGTGTATAACATTCCAAATTGCAAATTTGGGATGTTACATAATGGTTGTTCTATTTATATGAGAGATATGTTTTATGGTCATGCTCCGATGGTGAATGGTTTATTCTTAATGAATCTCGAGCGTAATGCTACACATATTCATAGTGTGAATACCAAAAGATGTAAGGTTGATAATGATAGTCCCACATACTTGTGGCACTGCCGCCTTGGTCACATAGGTGTCAAACGCATGAAGAAGCTCCATGCAGATGAACTTTTAGAGTCTCTTGATTACGAATCATTTGACATGTGCGAACCATGCCTCATGGGTAAAACGACCAAGACTCTGTTCTCAGGAACAATGGAGCAAGCAACCAACTTATTGGAAATCATACATGCTAATGTGTGCGGTCCAATGAGTGTTGAGGCTCGCGGTGGCTATCGTTATGTTCTCACCCTCACTGATGACTTGAGTAGATATGGCTATGTCTACTTAATGAAACACAAGTCTGAGACCTTTGAAAAGTTCAAGGAATTTCAGAGTGAGGTTGAGAATCAACGTGACAGGAAAATCAAGTTCTTGCGATCAGATCGTGAGGGAGAATGCTTGAGTCATGAATTTGGCACACACTTAAGAAAATGTGTAATAGTCTCACAACTCACGCCGCCTGGAACACCTCAGCGTAATGGTGTGTCCGAACGTCGTAATCGCACTCTATTAGATATGGTGCTATCTATGATGTCTCTTACCGATTTACCGCTATCATTTTGGGGCTATGCTTTAGAGACTGTCGCATTCACTTTAAATAGGGCTCCGTCAAAATCCGTTGAGACGCCACCGTATGAATTATGGTTTGGGAAGAAACCTAAGCTGTCGTTTCTAAAATTTTGGGGATGCGATGCTTATGTCAAGAAACTTCAACCTGAAAAGCTCGAACCCAAGTCGGAAAAATGCGTCTTCATAGGATACCCTAAAGAAACTGTTGGGTATACCTTCTCCCTCAGATCCGAAGGCAAGATCTTTGTTGCCAAGAATGGGTCCTTTCTAGAGAAAGAGTTTCTCTCGAAAGAAATAAGTGGGAGGAAGGAAGAACTTGATGAAGTATTACCTCTTGAACCGGTAAGTGGCACAGCTCAAGAAAATGTTCCTGAGGTGCCTGCACCGACTAGAGAGGAAGTTGATGATGATGATCATGAAACTTCAGATCAAGTTGCTACTGAACTTCGTAGGTCCACAAGGACACGTTCCGCACCAGAGTGGTACGGTAACCCTGTCTTGGAAATCATGTTGTTAGACAACGGTGAATCTTCGAACTATGAAGAAGCGATGGCGGGCCCGGATTCCGACAAATGGCTGGAAGCCATGAAATCCGAGATAGGATCCATGTATGAAAACGAAGTATGGACTTTGACTGACTTGCCCGTTGATCGGCGAGCCATAGAAAATAAATGGATCTTTAAGAAGAAGACAGACGCGGATGGTAATGTGACCATCTATAAAGCTCGGCTTGTCGCTAAGGGTTATCGACAAGTTCAAGGGGTTGACTACGATGAGACTTTCTCACCCGTAGCGAAGCTGAAGTCCGTCCGAATCATGTTAGCAATTGCCGCATTCTATGATTATGAGATATGGCAAATGGACGTCAAAACAGCATTCCTTAATGGTTTCCTTAAGGAAGAATTGTATATGATGCAGCCGGAAGGTTTTGTTGATCCTAAGAATGCTGACAAGGTGTGCAAGCTCCAACGCTCGATTTATGGGCTGGTGCAAGCATCTCGGAGTTGGAACATTCGCTTTGATGAGATCATCAAAGCGTTTGGGTTTATGCAGACTTATGGAGAAGCCTGCATTTACAAGAAAGTGAGTGGGAGCTCTGTAGCATTTCTCATATTGTATGTGGATGACATACTGTTGATGGGAAATGATATAGAATTCTTGGAAAGCATAAAGGCCTATTTGAACAAGTGTTTTTCAATGAAGGACCTTGGAGAAGCTGCTTATATATTAGGCATCAAGATCTATAGAGATAGATCGAGACGCCTCATTGGTCTTTCACAGAGTACGTACCTTGACAAGATATTGAAGAAGTTCAAAATGGATCAGTCAAAGAAGGGGTTCTTGCCTGTATTGCAAGGTACGAGATTGAGCATGGCTCAATGCCCGACCACGGCAGAAGATAGAGAAAAGATGAGTGTCGTCCCCTATGCCTCGGCCATAGGGTCTATCATGTATGCTATGCTGTGTACCAGACCTGATGTAAACCTTGCCGTGAGTTTGGTAGGAAGGTATCAAAGTAATCCCGGCATGGAACACTGGACAGCGGTCAAGAATATCCTGAAGTACCTGAAAAGGACCAAGGAAATGTTTCTCGTTTATGGAGGTGACGAAGAGCTCATCGTAAAGGGTTACGTCGATGCTAGCTTTGACACAGATCTGGATGACTCTAAGTCACAAACCGGATACGTGTATATTTTGAATGGTGGGGCAGTAAGCTGGTGCAGTTGCAAGCAAAGCGTTGTGGCGGGATCTACATGTGAAGCGGAGTACATGGCAGCCTCGGAGGTAGCACACGAAGCAGTCTGGGTGAAGGAGTTCATTACCGACCTAGGAGTCATACCCAATGCGTCGGGGCCGATGACTCTCTTCTGTGACAACACTGGAGCTATTGCCCTTGCCAAGGAGCCCAGGTTTCACAGGAAGACCAGGCATATCAAGCGTCGCTTCAACTTCATTCGTGAAAGTGTTCAAAATGGAGACATAGAAATTTGTAAAGTACATACGGACCTGAATGTAACAGATCCGTTGACTAAACCTCTCCCTAGAGCAAAACATGATCAACACCAGCATTCCATGGGTGTTCGATTCATCACAATGTAACTAGATGATTGACTCTAGTGCAAGTGGGAGACTGTTGGAAATATGCCCTAGAGGCAATAATAAAATGATTATTATATTTCCTTGTTCATGATAATTGTCTATTGTTCATGCTATAATTGTATTATCCGGAAATCGTAATACATGTGTGAATACATAGACCACAATGTGTCCCTAGTGAGCCTCTACTAGACTAGCTTGTTGATCAACAGATAGTCATGGTTTCCTGGCTATGGACATGGGGATGTCATTGATAACGGGATCACATCATTAGGAGAATGATGTGATGGACAAGACCCAATCCTAAGCTTAGCTCAAAGATCGTGTAGTTTGTTTGCTATAGCTTTTCTGAATGTCAAGTATCATTTCCTTAGATCATGAGATTGTGCAACTCCCGGATACTGTAGGAGTGCTTTGGCTGTGCCAAACGTCACAACGTAACTGGGTGACTATAAAGGTACATTACAGGTGTCTCCGAAAGTGTCTGTTGGGTTGGCACGAATCGAGACTGGGATTTGTCACTCCGTATGACGGAGAGGTATCTCTGGGCCCACTCGGTAATGCATCATCATAATGAGCTCAATGTGATCAAGTGGTTGATCACAGGATCATGCATTACGGTACGAGTAAAGTGACTTGCCGGTAACGAGACTGAACAAGGTATTGGGATACCGACGATCGAGTCTCGGGCAAGTAACGTATCGATTGACAAAGGGAATTGAATATGGGATTGATTAAGTCCTCGACATCGTGGTTCATCCGATGAGATCATCAAGGAGCATGTGGGAACCAACATGGGTATCCAAATCCCGCTGTTGGTTATTGGCCGGAGAGCCGTCTCGGTCATGTCTACGTGTCTCCCGAACCCGTAGGGTCTACACACTTAAGGTTCGGTGACGCTAGGGTTGTGGAGATATGAGTATGTAGTAATCCGAAAGTTGTTCAGAGTCCCGGATGAGATCCTGGACATCACGAGGAGTTCCGGAATGGTCCGGAGGTGAAGAATTATATGCAGGAAGTGTAGTTTCGGCCATCGGGAAAGATTCGGGGTCACCGATATTGTACCGGGACCACCGGATGGGTCCCGGGGGTCCACCGGGTGGGGTCACCCATCCCGGAGGGCCCCATGGGCTGAAGTGGGGAGGGGAACCAGCCCATAGTGGGCTGGTGCGCCCCCCCTTTGGGCCCCCCTGTGCCTAGGGTTGGAAACCCTAGGCTAGGGGCGCCTCCACTTGCCTTGGGGGGCACTCCACCCCCTTGGCCGCCGCTCCCCAAGGAGATCCCATCTCCTAGGGCCGGCTCCCCCCCAGGGGGCCTATATAAAGGGGGGGAGGGAGGGCAGCTGCACCTCAAGTCTTGGCGCCTCCCTCTCCCCTGCTACACCTCTCCCTCTCGCAGAAGCTCGGCGAAGCCCTGCTGCGATCACTGCTGCATCCACCACCACACCGTCGTGCTGCTGGATCTTCGTCAACCTCTCCTTCCCCCTTGCTGGATCAAGAAGGAGGAGACGTCATCCACTCCGTACATGTGTTGAACGCGGAGGTGCCGTCCGTTCGGCACTTGGTCATCGGTGATTTGGATCACGGCGAGTACGACTCCATCATCCCCGTTCTCTTGAACGCTTTCACTCGCGATCTACAAGGGTATGTAGATGCACTCTCCTCTCGTTGCTAGTTGACTCCATAGATTGATCTTGGTGAAACATAGGAATTTTTTTGTTTTCTGCAACGCTCCCCAACATATATATTATGATAAGTAATAAAGCAGGACCTCTGTCCTTTTCATCCTTAATGATCACATGTCTTTGTTATTTTAATTATAAAACGACCAATTGGGGGATGATCGTATTTGAATTTAGCTGAATCCTCTTGGTCCGGCTCATGATCGTATTCGAATCTAGCCATTAAACCTCATGATCACTAGGGGGCTTCTGTTCAAACATAGGTCATATTCGAACCAAAGAGAACATAGCTGCCGTTACCCTCTTGATCGACGCAAAGCCAAACTCACTAGTGGGCTTCTTGATTGTATCCGAATCATAGCTTAACCCCTTCTGGGTCCAACTTGGATCGTATTCAAATCAAGTTCGTTAAAAACCTCTCAAGGTCATTTGGGGGCTTCCTGTACAAACATTGGTCGTATTCGAACCAAAGAGAACATAGCTGTCGGTACCCTCTTGATCAGTGCAACGCCACAACCACTGGGGGCTACATGATCGTATTCGAATCTTAGCTTAACCCCTTTGGTCTGGTTTACTGATCGTATTCGAATCAAAAGCCTCCAAATTTTTCTTGGTATTTGACTTAGATTGTTTGAAAGACAATCTTTTGTATGTTCGGTTTTTGTTGTCTAAATCTAACTGTAAGTATGGTTTTAATTTAAACCGGCTTGTTTTTTCACAATGAATTGCCAGTGTATAACAGTCATCATACATATGGAAGTATTGGCTTTTAAAGATTGGGTTATCACCCTTACTGTTCGGGTTACATATGCCGGCAGTCCAGATTCAAGATCACAAGTATGATATTGTCGTTAAAATTCATAACAGACTTATCTGTGTTTTCTTCAATCAAAGACTTTCCAGCCTTATTTATCCTTACATCTAGCCTTGATTATACATTTATGTTAATTTCCATATGTATGTACTGGGAGTTTTGACCCGTCCAGCGACAAACCGCCAGGACAATTTTTCATCTTTTACATACAAGAATAGATTCAAACACTACAGATATGATAAAGGATGTAAAGCATATATTGACACGACGGATAAAAGTGTCGTACGCAGTATGATATGCACGATGGCATAGGCAGATCATGAAGTTTTAAGCTAGCCTATTACAAGGCGTTTGGAGCCCAAAAGGATAATACTGTTTTTCTCCTGACCAGATGCTAAACTAAAGTCGGTTCATTAAATCTTGGCCAGGTTATTTGGATGGTTACGACTCCTCCCTCACCGGTTCATCTTCCTCCGCCGTTTGGAAACTGGGCTTGGACCAATCAAAGCCATGAAGAGCAACGAACTCAGCTTCATCATCAATTAGACCAGACGGGTCAATTTCTGGGGTAAAGGTATGCTGGCGAACCGGCGGGAGTAGATCTGTCACTTTATACGAAGGAGTCGCCATCTTTTTATTCTCAGCGTCAAAACCCGGCTGATACTTATCAACATTGGTCTTGTCGCCAAGGATGGTAGCATGAGGACGAATTCCCTTCACGCAAGCAGCGAAATCTTCTTGATCAAACGGAGTATCGTGTTCCTTAAAGCTGGGATATCCCTTGGCTACATCCGCCGGGTCTAGCTCTGGTACCCAGGCTTTGGAGCGGCTTAGAGCAGTTAGGGCTCTGGCTCTTGCACAGGACCGCTTGACTTCTTGGAATCTGGCGGGTAAGATAGATAACTTCTTCAAGACATCACTCAAGAGGTTTGGTCCTTGGTTGGCTGGGGAAATAATGGCAAGCGCCCGTTGAGCTCCAGTGTACAGTTGCTCCACCAGGGTGTAAACCGCCTTGAGTTTTACCAAGCTGTTTTGGCTCAGATTGCTGCTTCATGGACCTATGAGTATTATAAAAGGTTAAGCAGGCGGTTTATATTTATGCCAAAAATAGAGTTTAAGTAAATAATACAATGACTCACCGAAGATTGCAGAGACCATCTGAGACACACGGAACCGGTGAGTTTAGTGGTAACCTCCTTAAGAGCCACCTCGGCTATCTCAGCACGCTGTATCAGCAAGGTTTTTTCATCGGCCCAAGATTTTTTCTCTACATCAAAACTGGTCTTCAGTTTCTCTGCTTCGGATAGGTTCAACTGGAGTTTGGAGTCAGTATTCTTTATCTCAGTTTCTTGAGCCGCCAACCGGGTTTTCGCATCAGTCAGTTGAGAATCCAAGTCAGTTATGGCAGTCTACAAACATGCACAAGTGTGTCAAAGTTTATTCTAATAAAGGTCATAATGATTAAAGTCCCAACTGCTTTGCAAAGCAACGCCACTCGACACTTGGGGGCTAATGTCTGCCAAAGCAAATTTTAAATGCAAAAATGACTCTTCTAGAAACAAGTCCCAAGCGTTTTACAAGTAACAACGCTTGGCACTTGGGGGCTAATGCATGATATTCAGAAAGTTTTTCCTCTTGAGCTGGATAAAAATATTAGTTTGGACTGATTCAAGACAGCTATGAAGTTAAGTACCGGCTCATTCATGATGAATTAAGACGGCCCTTGGGGACTACAGGTGAAATTATGCTAATCAGATAAATCCGGTTAAACATTTTAAACCAGACTTGGAAAAATCTAGGTCAGAACGTCAACCTATATCACAAGTCTACAGATCATTCAAGTTTATCATAATCAGGAGACTTGGGGGCTGGCAGAGCATATAAGCTAATGAAAGCCGGAGATCATACCTCATATTTTAATTGCAGTTGTTTGACAATCTCAATTTCAGAGTAACGGCTAGAATGGACGTGACTAGGGTATCCATATAGCACATCGTTAATACTCAGGTGAGCATAGTGAGAGATGTCAAAATGAACTTTCTGTTTTTCCAAAGCCTCTTGCTTGGCGGAGTGTCTGGCCAGTACCGTTGGATTGCCTGGCTCAACGAATCTACTACCAGTGATCAGAACATCATTGTCATAAGTCGCCGACGGGTTAGTCGAGCTTGACGGTTCAACAGTAGAGGGATTGAGAATGGTCTTGTCAACAGACGGCTCAGGAGGATCTATTTAAACATTCATAGTAGGGTCTTCTAGTGCTTCAGGTTGTCCCGGGGCAGGAGTCAGTGCTGCCGGTTCAGCGACTTTTGGGTCTTCAATCGGCTTAATCACCCTTGCCTTCTTAGGTTTTGCTTGACCACTAAGAGGAATTTGATGAATCAGTATAATGATACGGACATAAAGATGCAGAAGAAGGATAATTATCTTTACCCAGGGGCAGTCTTGAAAGCCGGACATTGAGTTTGTGAAGAATCACCAGAAGAACGAGAGACCTCCTGCAAAAGTGAAACCACAATTAAAAAGAGCAAGGAAATAGATTCATTGATAAAGGTAAAAGTCAAAGGTGAAGGAAACCTCATTCTGGCGTTTCCGAGGAGTTTTCGGTAAGCCGGAGGGTAGTTCATTATCATCACTAGTCCGGGTCTGATGGCGGCTCTCATGTTGCTGCTTTTTCAAAAGAAAATGAGGATCCAAATAAGCCAAAAGGTGTGAAAACCTTACTTTCCGGGTTACCAGTCGAGGTTTCTGTCTTGGCAAAGGTTCTGAGTCAGAGGAAATAATTACCTCTTCTTGTACTGCCTGGCTGGCCCCCGTGTCATCCTGGTAATAATCAGTGCCAATAAGATTGTTAAAAAGCAGGCCAAGAGAGTCAAGGGTTACCTCCGACTCAGAAACATCATCCAACTTGAACATATCAGAAGCAGTTGTTTTCTTCTTAGATTTCCGGGTCGTCTTCTTGGCGGCTATGGCGGCGGCTCTAGCTTTCTTGGCAGCTACATGATCATATTTGGCATTCCAAAAGTCAGATTTGGCCTGTAGGCAAATAACAGGTTAAAAATCATGCAAGTACTTAACTACTGAAAAAAAAGAGGGGAGTCAAAGGGATTTACCTCCGGTGCCGGGTTAAGTTTGCAGAAAGGATTCAATCCTACTTTACTGCAGTCTTCATATTTACTGTTAACAAGAGTGGTTGACATTTCAACAATGCCCTCTTCAGTCAGTTGTAGAGAACTATGACACAGAGGATCATCTGGGCCTCCGGCATAGTTATACATCAAGTCAGATCGGCGGCTCAGAGGGATGACCCACCATGCGATCCAACTGCGGATCAAGTCAACTCCAGCTAAGCCGTTTCCCAACAAGGATTGAACCCTTTTGATGGTTGGGATGAGCTTCTTATGTTCAGCGGCAGAAAGCTTGTTAGGAAGTGAAAACTTAGCATCAAGACGCTCCGCACGATAACCCGACATTGGTTTTTCATCAGCTGGTGACGTGTCTTTACAATAAAACCAAGTTTGGTTCCAATCCTTGGGATGGCTTGGTAAGACTACTAAGGGAAAGACATCATCCCGTCTGCGCTGACCACCAAGTTCCAAGCTGGGGCCGTTGGTGTATTCATGTTGGCAGTTCAAATAGAAATACTCTCTGAAGAGTTCAACAGTAGGTTCTTCTTGAAGATAAACCTCGCAGAGAACTTGAAAATTGCAGATGTTTGATATGGAGTCGGGTCCAAGATCTTGTGGATGAAGCTTGAAAAAATGCAGAATATCTCTGAAGAATTTTGAGCCGGGTGGTGAAAAACCCCGGTTCATATGATCAGTAAAGACGATGACTTCACCATCCTTGGGCTGAGGTTTTTCTTCGGTCGGGTCAGGGGCGCGATAAGACATAATGTTCTTCTCCGGTAAAAACCCAATGATAACAAAATCCTTCAGAGTGGCGTCAGTTACTGTGGAAGGGACCCAGTTGCAAACTGTTGTCGTCTTTGGCGGCATGGTGAGGGGACAAGCTCAGGTTGACGCAGCGACTGAAATGTCTCCGTCATATCTATAATTTTTGATTGTTCCATGCCAATATTCTACAACTTTCATATACTTTTGGCAACTTTTTATACTATTTTTGGGACTAACATATTGATCCAGTGCCCAGTGCCAGTTCTTGTCTGTTGCATGTTTTATGTTTCATAGAATATCCATATCAAACGGAGCCCAAACGAGATAAAAACGGATGTAGCTTATTTTTGGAATATTTGGAAAATCTGGGAGAAAGATCAACGCGAAACGGTGTCCGAGGTGGGCACGAGGTAGGGGGCACACCCCACCCCCTGGGCGCGCCCCTGACCCTCGTGGTCCACCCGTAAGGCGGTTGATGCCCTTCTTCGGCCGCAAGAAAGTTAATTTTTGGTAAAAAAATCACGGCGAAGGTTTCGGTCCAATCGGAGTTACGGATCTCCATATATATACGAAACGGTGAAAGGGCAGCAGAACAGAACGCAGAAACAGAGAGAGACAGAGAGACAGATCCAATCTCGGAGGGGCTCTCGCCCCTCCCATGCCATGGTGGCCAAGGACCAGAGGGGAAACCCTTCTCCCATCTAGGGAGGAGGTCAAGGAAGAAGAAGACGAAGGGCCCCCCTCCCCCCTTCTCTTCCGGTGGCGCCGGAACGCTGTTGTGGCCATCATCATCATCACCGCGATCTACACCAACACCTCCGCCATCTTCACCAACATCTCCATCACCTTCCCCCCTCTATCTACAGTGGTCCACTCTCCCGCAACCCGCTGTACCCTCTACTTGAACATGGTGCTTTATGCTTCATATTATTATCGAATGATGTGTTGCCATCCTATGATGTTTGAGTAGATTTTCGTTGTCCTATCGGTGGTTGATGAATTGCTATGATTGATTTAATTTGCTTGTGATTATGTTGCTGTCCTTTGGTGCCCATCATATGAGCGCACGCGTGGATCACACCCTAGGGTTAGTTGTATGTTGATAGGACCATGTATTGGAGGGTAAGAGTGACAGAAGCTTCAACCTAGCATAGAAATTGATGCATACGGGATTGAAGGGGGACCAATATATCTTAATGCTATGGTTGGGTTTTACCTTAATGAACGTTAGTAGTTGTGGATGCTTGCTAATAGTTCCAATAATAAGTGCATAGAACTCCAAGTCAGGGATGACATGCTAGCAGTGGCCTCTCCCACATAATACTTGCTATCAGTCTAGTAAAGTAGTCAATTGCTTAGGGGCAATTTCGCAACTCCTAGCACCACTTTTCCACACTTGTTATATTTACTTTATTGTGTCTTTACTTAAACAGCCCCTACTTTTTATTTACGTAATCTTTATTATCTTGCAAACCTATCCAACAACACCTACAAAGTACTTCTAGTTTCATACTTGTTCTAGGTAAAGCGAACGTCAAGCATGCGTAGAGTTGTATCAGTGGTCGATAGAACTTGAGGGAATATTTGTTCTGCCTTTAGCTCTTCGTTGGGTTCGACACTCTTACTTATCGAAAACTGTTGCGATCCCCTATACTTGTGGGTTATCAGCGACCAAGGGTGAGAACGACTGTGAGCGCTGCGGCGGTGGCGGAGTTCGAGCGACAGAGGGGTTGCGAGAGAAGGAAGAAGAAGAATGAGGAAGACCAGCTGTGCCTATTTATAAGGAGATAGGTGAACAGGCAGGCGCGAAAAACGAGGAAGGCCAAAATGATAATTATCCAGCTAATTAGATGCCTCGATTTTTAGAAGGCATTTAAGATAAGGATCCGTTAAGATGACGTTGTGGCGGGTTTCCAAATTTTCTGAAGGTGATGTCATGGCGGGTTACAAAGCTTTTACAAGCAGTGGAAGATGGATTTCTTCTAAGTGTTGAAGATTGACATGAACAAAGTTCAAATAAACCTGGGGCCTAATGTTGGGAATATGACTACCAGGTATGACCCGCCCAGGAGGGGCCGGATCAACCACAACGGTGGGCTACGTGAATGAAGCCCAAAGAGTATACAAGGTGACGGTTTACAATAAGGCTTATAATAGGCCCAAGCCCAGAGGTGGCTTAAGGCCTGTAAGTATAAATCGCCATGTATGAATAGACTTGTAATGCAAGGCATGTAAGAGATGTCACCGAGCTGGACACGTTGTATGAGCCGGCCGGGACTCTGTAGGCCGCAGGGCGTCAACCCATGTATATAAGGGGACGACCCGGCGGCGGTTAGGGCAAGAAACAACAGATCGAGAGCCAATCTAGCGTATTCGCTCCTTGGTCATCGAAATCTAGCAATACCACATCAACTGGACTAGGCTTTACCTTCACCGTAAGGGGCCGAACCAGTATAAACCTCTCGTGTCCTTTGTCCCGATTAACCCCTTTAAGCTTCCTAGTTGCGATGGCTCCACGACTAAGTCCTTTCACTAGGACATCTGCCGTGACAATTCCACGACGGGGTGGGATGGAAGCGATGATGCAGGATGCAAACAAGCCATGTGTTAGTAATTTCAAGATACTCTACAATACCTAATAAGTATAATATGGAATTATATTTTATGGTGGATCTAATGATGTCGTTCTTGTGTTGTGAATGTTAATAATTTTTTGTATAAACTTGGTCAAACTTTGAAGAATTTGACTTTTTGACAGATCTAATATTGAGAATAAAAATAAATGGATGAAGTAGATACCTAATCTTTTTTTTGCGGGATGGGATGGAAGCGATGATGCATGATGTAAACATGCCATGTGTTTGTAATTTCAGATTTGTCACCACTTGATAAGAACAAAAATTTATAGCCACTCGTGTGATGTGAGGGAAATATGCCCTAAAGACAATAATAAAGTTGTTATTTATATTTCCTTATATCATGATAAATGTTTATTATTCATGCTAGAATTGTATTAACCAGAAACTTAGTACACGTGTGAATACATAGACAAACAGAGTGTCCCTAGTATGCCTCTACTAGACTAGCTCGTTAATCAAAGATGGTTAAGTTTCCTAGCCATAGACACGTGTTGTCATTCGATGAACGGGATCACATCATTAGAGAATGATGTGACGGACTAGACCCATCTGCTAGCTTAGCGTTATGATCGTTTAGTTTATTGCTATTGCTTTCTCCATAACTTATACATGTTCCTATGACTATGAGATTATGCAACTCCCGAATACCGGAGGAACACTTAGTATGCTATCAAATGTCACAACGTAACTGGGTGATTATAAAGATGCTCTACAGGTGTCTCCGATGGTGTTTGTTGAGTTGGCATAGATCGAGATTGGGATTTGTCACTCCGATTGTTGGAGAGGTATCTCTGGGCCCTCTCGGTAATGCACATCACTATGAGCCTTGCAAGCAATGTGACTAATGAGTTAGTTATGGGATGATGCATTACGGAACGAGTAAAGAGACTTGCTGGTGACAAGATTGAACTACGTATGATGATACCGACGATCGAATCTTGGGCAAGTAACATACCGATGACAAAGGGAACAACGTATGTTGTTATGCGGTTTGACTGATAAAGATCTTCGTAGAATATGTAGGAACCAATATGAGCATCCAGGTTCCGCTATTGGTTATTGACCGGAGATGAGTCTTGGCCATGTCTACATAGTTCTCGAACCCGTAGGGTCCGCAGGCTTAACGTTCAATGACGATATGTATTGTGAGTTATGTGATTTGATGTACCGAAGGTTGTTCGGAGTCCTGGATGTGATCACGGACATGACAAGGAGTCTCAAAATGGTCGAGACATAAAGATTGATATATTGGAAGGTTATGTTTGGACACCGGAAAGGTTTCAGATAGGTTCGGGCATTTTCCGGAGTACCGGGGGGTTTCCGGAACCCCCCGGAGGGTTAATGGGCCTTCATGGGCTTAGTGGAAGAGAGGGGGGGGCGGCCAGGGGGAGGCGCATGCCCCCCAGGCCCAATCCGAATTGGGGGGGGGGGGCTTTCCTTCTCTCCCTCTTCCTCTTTCCTTCCCATCCTAGTTGGACTAGGAAAGGGGGGAACCTACTCCTAGTAGGAGTAGGATTTTCCCCCTTGGGGCGCGCCCCATGAGGCCGGCCGGCCCCCCTCCCCTCCTTTATATACGGGGGATGGGGGCACCCCATAGATACACAAGTTGGTTTCTTAGCCGTGTGCGGTGCCCCCTCCATAGATTTCCACCTTGGTCATATTGTCGTAGTGCTTAGGCAAAGACCTACGTCGGTAACTTCATCATCACCGTCAACACGCCGTCGTGCTGACGAAACTCTCCCTCAGCCTCAGCTGAATCTAGAGTTCGAGGGACATCACTGAGCTGAACGTGTGCAGATCGCGGAGGTGTCGTGCGTTCGGTACTTGATCGGTTGGATCACGAAGACGTTCGACTACATCAACCGCGTTACTCAACGCTTCCGCTTTCGGTCTACGAGGGTACGTAGACACACTCTCCCCTCTTGTTGCTATGCATCTCCTAGATATATCTTGCATGATCGTAGGAATTTTTTTGAAATACTGCATTCCCCAACAGTGGTATCAGAGCCAGGTCTATGCGTAGATATTATATGCACGAGTAGAAAACAAAGGAGTTGTGGGAGTGGGTATATACATATTGCTTGCCGTCACTAGTTGTTTCTTGATTCGGCGGTATTGTTGGATGAAGCGGCCCGGACCGACATTACACGACCGCGTTCATGAGACTGGTTCTGTTGGGAACGCATTAATTTCAAAAAAATTCCTACGCACACGCAAGATCCATCTAGGTGATGCATATCAATGAGAGGGGGAGAGTATGTCTACCTACCCTCGTAGATCGAAAGCGAAAGCTTTATGAAACGCGGTTGATGTAGTCGAACGTCTTCGCGATCCAACCAATCAAGTACCAAACGCATGACACCTCCGTGATCTGCACACGTTCAGCTTGGTGACGTCCCTCGTACTCTTGATCCAGTTGAGGCCGAGGGAGAGTTTCGTCGGCACGACGGTGTGATGACAGTGATGATGAAGTTACCGACGCAGGGCTTCGCCTAAGCACTACAACGATATGACCGAGGTGGAAATCTGTGGAGGGGGGCACCACACATGGCTAAACAATCAACTTGTGTGTCTATGGGGTTCCCCCTCCTCCGTATATAAAGGGGGAGGAGTACAGTGCCGGCCTAGGACGAGGCGCGCCCAGGGGGGCAATCCTACTCCAAGTAGGTTTGCCCCCCCATTCCTATTCCTACTAGGAGAAGGAGGAAAGAGGAGGAGAGGAGAAGGAAAGGGGCCCGATCCCCAAACCCTAAACCAATTCGGTTTGGGCCTAGTGGGGCACGCCCCACCACTTTCCTTCTGCCCTCTTTCTTCACTAGGTCCCATTAAGGCCCATTGACTCCCCGGGGGGTTCTAGTAACCTCCCGGTACTCCGGAAAATGCTCGAACTTATCTGGATTCCAGTGCCCAAACATGGCCTTCCAATATATCGATCTTTATGTCTCGACCATTTCGAGACTCCTCGTCATGTCCATGATCACATCCGGGACTCCGAACTACCTTCGGTACATCAAAACACATAAACTCATAATACCGGTCGTCATTGAACGTTAAGCGTGCGGACCCTACGGGTTCGAGAACTATGTAGACATGACCGAGACTCACCTCCGGTCAATAACCAATAGAGAAACCTGGATGCTCATATTGGTTCCTACATATTCTATGAAGATCTTTATCGGTCAAACCACATAACAACATACGTTGTTCCCTTTGTCATCGGTATGTTACTTGCCCGAGATTCGATCGTCGGTATCTCAGTACCTAGTTCAATCTCATTACCGGCAAGTCTCTTTACTCATTCCGTAATGCATCATACCATGACTAACTCATTAGTCACAACACTTGCTAGGCTTATCGTGATGTGCATTACCTAGAGGGCCCAGAGATACCTCTCCGACAATCTTAGTGACAAATCCTAATCTCGATCTATGCCAACTCAACAAACACCATTGGAGACACCTGTAGAGCATCTTTATAATCACCCAGTTACGTTGTGACGTTTGATATCACACTAAGTGTTCCTCCGGTATTCGGGAGTTGCATAATCTCATAGTCATAGGAACATGTATAAGTCATGAAGAAAACAATAGCAATAAACTAAACGATCATAGTGCTAAGCTAATGGATGGGTCTTGTCCATCACATCATTCTCTAATGATGTGATCCCGTTCATCAAATGATAGCACATGTTAATGGTTAGGAAACTTAACCATCTTTGATTAACGAGCTAGTCAAGTAGAGGCATACTAGGGACACTCTGTTTGTCTATGTATTCACACATGTACTAAGTTTCCAGTTAATACAATTCTATCATGAATAATAAACATTTATCATGATATAAGGAAATATAAATAACAACTTTATTATTGCCTCTAGGGCATATTTCCTTCAGTCTCCCACTTGCAGTAGAGTCAATAATCTAGTTCACATCGTCATGTGATTTCACACCAATAGTTCACATTTTTATGTGATTAGTTCACATCTTCATGTGACTAACACCCAAAGGGTTTACTAGAGTCAATAATCTAGTTCACATCGCTATGTGATTAACACCCAAAGAGTATCATGTTTTGCTTGTGAGATAAGTTTAGTCTACGGGTCTGCAACATTCAGATCCATATGTATTTCGCAAATTTCTATGTCTACAATACTTTGTACGGAGCTATACTCTAGCTAATTGCTCCCACTTTCAATATGTATCTAGATCGAGACTTAGAGTCATCTAGATCGGTGTAAAAAGCTTGCATCGACGTAATTCTTTACAACGAACTCTTTTATCACCTCCATAACCGAGAAATATTTCCTTAGTCCTCTAAGGATAATTTTGACCGTTGTCCAGTGATCCACTCCTAGATCACTATTGTACTCCCTTGCTAAAATCATGCTAAGGTATACAATAGGTCTGGTACACAACATAGCATACTTTATAGAACCTATGACTGAGGCATAGGGAATGATTTTTCATTCTCTTTCTATTTTCTGCCGTGGTCGGGTTTTGAGTCTTACTCAACTTCACACATTGCAACACAGGCAAGAACTCCTTCTTTGACTATTCCATTTTGAACTACTTCAAAATCTTATCAATGTACGCACTCATTGAAAAAACTTATCAAGCGTCTTGATCTATCTCTATAGATCTTGATGCTTAATGTGTAAGCAGCTTCACCGAGGTCTTTCTTTGAAAAACTCCTTTCAAACACTCCTTTATGCTTTCCAGAAAATTCTACATCATTTCCAATCAACAATATGTCAGTCACATATACTTATCAGAAAGGTTGTAGCGGTCCCACTCACTTTCTTGTAAATACAGATTCTCCAAAAGTCTGTATAAAACCATATGCTTTGGTCACACTATCAAAACGTATATTCCAACTCCGAGAGGCTTGCACCAGTCCATAAATGGATTGCTGGAGCTTGCACACTTTGTTAGCACCTTTTGGATCGACAAAACCTTCTGGTTGCATCATATACAACTCTTCTTTAAGATATCCACTAAGGAATGCAGTTTTGACATCCATTTGAAAAATTTCATAATCATAAAATGCGGCAATTGCTAACATGATTCGAACGGACTTAGGCGTCGCTACAGGTGAGAAGGTCTCATCATAGTCAACTCCTTGAACTTGTCGAAAACCTTTCGCAACAAGTCAAGCTTTGTAGACAGTTACATTACCGTCATCGTCAGTCTTCTTCTTAAAGATCCATTTATTCTCTATGGCTTGCCGATCACCGGGCAAGTCAACCAAAGTCCACACTTTGTTCTCATACATGGATCAATCTCAGATTTCATGGCCTCAAGCCATTTTGCAGAATCTGGGCTCATCATCGCTTCCTCATAGTTCGTAGGTTCGTCATGGTCAAGTAACATGACCTCCAGAACAGGGTTACCGCACCACTCCGGTGCGGATCTTACTCTGGTTGACCTACGAGATTTGGTAGTAACTTGATCAGAAGTTTCATGATCATCATCATTAGCTTCCTCACTTACTGGTGTAGGAATCACTGGAACTGATTTCTGTGATAAACTACTTTCCAATAAGGGAGCAGGTATAGTTAGCTCATCAAGTTCTACTTTCCTCCCACTCACTTCTTTCGAGAGAAACTCCTTCTCTAGAAAGGATCCATTCTTAGCAACGAATAGCCTGCCTTCAGATCTGTGATAGAAGGTGTACCCAACAGTCTCCTTTGGGTATCCTATGAAGACACATTTCTCCAATTTGGGTTCGAGCTTATCAGGTTGAAGCTTTTTCACATAAGCATCGCAGCCCCAAACTTTACGAAACGACAACTTGGGTTTCTTGCCAAACCACAGTTCATATGGTGTCATCTCAACGGATTTCGATGATGCCTAATTAACATGAATGCAGCCGTCTCTAAAGCATAACCCCAAAACGATAGCGGTAAATCAGTAAGAGACATCATAGATCGCACCATATCTAATAAAGTGCGGTTACAACGTTCGGACACACCATTACACTGTGGTGTTCTAGGTGGCGTGAGTTGTGAAACTATTCCGCATTGTTTCAAATGAAGACCAAACTCATAACTCAAATATTCACCTCCATGATCAGACCGTAGAAACTTAATTTTCATGTTACGATGATTTTCCACTTCACTCTGAGATTCTTTGAACTTTTCAAATGTTTCGGACTTATGTTTCATTAGGTAGATATACCCATATCTGCTCAAATCATCTGTGAAGGTCAGAAAATAACGATACCCGCCGTGAGCCTCAACACTCATCGGATCGCATACATCATTATGTATTATTTCCAATAAGTCAGTTGCTTGCTCCATTGTTCGAGAGAACGGAGTCTTAGTCATCTTGCCCATGAGGCATGGTTCGCAAGTATCATGTGATTCCAAAAGGCCATCAGCATGGAGTTTCTTCATGTGCTTTACACCAATATGACCTAAACGACAGTGCCACAAATAAGTTGCACTATCATTATTAACTTTGTATCTTTTGGCTTTAATATTATGAATATGTGTATCGCTATGATCGAGATTCAATAAACCATTTATGTTAAGTGTATGACCATAGAAGGTTTTATTCATATAAACAGAACAACAATTATTCTTTGACTTAAATGAATAATCGTATTGCAATAAACATGATTCAATCATATTATGCTCAACGCAAACACCAAATAACATTTATTTAGGTTCAACACTAATCCCGAAGGTAGAGGGAGTATGCGATGGTGATCTTATCAACCTTAGAATCTCTTCCAACACACATCGTTACTTTGCCCTCAACTAGTCTCCGTTCATTCTGTAACTCCTGTTTCGATTTACTAATCTTAGCAACTGAATCGGTATAAAATACCTAGGGGTTACTATGAACACTAGTAAAGTACACATCAATAATCTGTATATCAAATATACCTTTGTTCACTTTGCCATCCTTTTCATCCGCCAATTATTTGGGGTAGTTCCGCTTCCAGTGACCATTTCCTTTGCAGTAGAAGCACTCAGTTTCAGGCTTGGGTCTAGCTTTGGGATTCTTCATGGGAGTGGAAACTTGCTTGCCATTCTTCTTGAAGTTACCTTTATTTCCCTTGCCCTTTTACTTGAAACTAGGGGTCTTGTCAACCATCAACACTTGATGCTTTTCTTGATTTCTACCTTCACCAATTTCAGCATCGCGAAGAGCTCGTGGAATCGTTTTCGTCATCCCTTGCATATTATAGTTCACCATGAAGTTCTAGTAACTTGGTGATAGTGACTAGAGAACTCTGTCAATCACTATCTTATCTGGAAGATTAACTCCCACTTGATTCAAGCAATTGTAGTGCTCAGACATTCTGAGCACATGCTCACTTGTTGAGCTATTCTCCTCCATCTTGTAGGCAAAGTATTTGTCAGAGGTCTCATACCTATCGACTCGGGCATGAGTCTGAAATACAAATTTCAGCTCTTGGAACATCTTTTATGTTTTGTGGCGTTTAAAACATTTTTGAAGTCCCGGTTCTAAGCCGTAAAGCATGGTGCACTAAAATATCAAGTAGTCATCATACCGAGCTTTGCCAAACGTTCATAACGTCTTCATCTGCTCCTGCAATAGGTCCATCACCTAGCGGTGCATCAAGGACATAATTCTTCCGTGCAGTAATGAGGATAATCCTCAGATCACGGACCTAGTCCGCATCATTTCTACTATCATCTTTCAACTTATTTTTCTCTAGGAACATATCAAAAAATAAAATAGGGAGCTATACGCGAGCTATTGATCTACAACATAGATATGCAAAATACTATCAGGACTAAGTTCATGATAAATTAAACTTCAATTAATCATATTACTTAAGAACTCCCACTTAGATAGACATCCCTCTAATCATCTAAGTGATCACGTGATCCATATCAACTAAACCATGTCCGATCATCACGTGAGATGGAGTAATTTTCAATTGTGAACATCACTATGTTGATCATATCTACTATATGATTCACGCTCGACCTTTCGGTCTCAGTGTTCTAAGGCTATATCTGCATATGCTAGGCTCGTCAAGTTTAACCCGAGTATTCTTCGTGTGCAAAACTGGCTTGCACCCGTTGTATGTGAACGTAGAGCTTATCACACCCGATCATCACGTGGTGTCTCAGCACGAAGAACTGTCGCAACGGTGCATACTCAGGGAGAACACTTATACCTTGAAATTTTAGTGAGAGATCATCTTATAATGCTACCACCGAACTAAGCAAAATAAGATGCATAAAGGATAAACATCACATGCAACCAATATAAGTGATATGATATGTCCATCGTCATCTTGTGCCTTTGATCTCCATCTCCAAAGCACCGTCATGATCACCATCGTCACCGGCTTGACACCTTGATCTCCATCGAACCATCGTTGTCGTCTCGCCAACTATTGCTTCCACGACTATCGGTACCGCTTAGTGATAAAGTAAAGCAATTACATGGCGATTGCATTTCATACAATAAAGCAACAACCATATGGCTCCTGCCAGTTGCCGATAACTGTGTTACAAAACATGATCATCTCATACAACAATTTATATAATTATGCCTTGACCATATCACATCACAACATGCCCTGCACAAACAAGTTAGACGTCCTCTACTTTGTTGTTGCAAGTTTTACGTGGCTGCTACGGGCTTAGCAAGAACCGTTCTTACCTACGCATCAAAAACCACAATGCGGTATAGTGATTGCTTTTTGATCTTCAGAAAGAACCCTCTTCATTGAATCCGATTCAACTAAAGTTGGAGAATCTAACACCCACTAGCCACCTGTGTGCGAAGCACGTCGGTAGAATCAGTCTCGCGTAAGCGTACGCATAATGTTGGTCTGAGCCGCTTCATCCAACAATACCGCTAAATCAAGAATCAACTAGTGTCGGCAAGCAATATGTATATACCCGCGCCCACAACTCCTTTGTGTTCTACTCGTGCATATAACATCTACACATAGACCTGGCTCGGATGCCACTGTTGGGAACGCAGTAATTTCAAAAAAAATCCGAGCACACGCAAGATCCATCTAGGTGATGCATAGCAACGAGAGGGGGAGAGTATGTATACGTACCCTCATATACCGAAAGCGGAAGCGTTATGAAACACGTTTGATGTAGTCGAACGTCTTCGCAATCCAACCGATCAAGTACCGAACGCACGACACCTCCGCAATCTGCACACGTTCAGCTCGGTGAAGTCCCTCTTACTCTTGATCCAGTTCAGGCCAAGGGAGAGTTTCATTAGCATGACGACGTGATGACGGTGATGATGAAGTTACCGACGCAGGGCTTTGCCTAAGCACTACAACGATATGACCGAGGTGGAAATCTGTGGAGGGGGGCACCGCACACGGCTAAACAATCAACTTGTGTGTCTATGGGGTGCCCCCTCCCCCGTATATAAAGGGGGAGCAGGAGAGGGCCGGCCTAGGAGGAGGCGCACCCAAGGGGGGGGCAATCCTACTCCAAGTAGGTTTGCCCTCCCCTTTCCTATTCCTACTAGGAGAAGGAGTAAAGAGGAGGAGAGGAGAAGGAAAGGGGGGTCGGCCCCCCAAACCCTAAACCAATTCGGTTTGGGCCTAGGGGGTGCGCCCCACCACTTGCTGCTACCTCTTGAGCTTGTGTTGGATTTCCCCGAAGAGGAAAGGATGATGCAGCAGAGTAGCGTAAGTATTTCCCTCAGTTTTTGAGAACCAAGGTATCAATCCAGTAGGAGGCCACACTCAAGTCCCTCGTACCTGCACAAAACTATAGCTTCTCGCAACCAACGTGATTAGAGGTTGTCAATCCCTTCACGGTCACTTACGATAGTGAGATCTGATAGATATAATATTTTTGGTATTTTTGGTATAGAGATGCAAAGTGAAAAATAAAAGGTAAAGTAAAAAGCAAAGCAAGATCAAAGTGATGGAGATTGATATGATGAGAATAGACCCAGGGGCCATAGGTTTCACTAGTGGCTTCTCTCAAGAGCATAAGTATTCTACGGTGGTGAACAAATTACTGTTGAGCAATTGACAGAATTGAGCATAGTTATGAGAATATCTAGGCATGATCATGTATATAGGCATCACGTCCGTGACAAGTAGACCGAAACAATTCTGCATCTACTACTATTACTCCACTCATCGACCACTATCCAGCATGCATCTAGAGTATTAAGTTAAAAACAGAGTAACGCCTTAAGCAAGATGACATGATGTAGAGAGATAAATTCATGCAATATGAAATAAACCCCATCTTGTTATCCTCGATGGCAACGATGAAATACGTGCCTTGCTTCCCCTTCTGTCACTGGGAAAGGACACCGCAAGATCGAACCCAAAGCTAAGCACTTCTCCCATGGCAAGAACTACCAATCTAGTTGGCCAAACCAAACGGATAATTCGAGGAGACTTGCAAAGATAACCAATCATACATAAAAGTATTCAGAGAAGATTCAAATATTATTCATAGATAGACTTGATCATAAACCCACAATTCATCGGTCTCAACAAACACACCGCAAAAAGAAGATTACATCGAATAGATCTCCACAAGAGAGGGGGAGAACTTTGTATTGAGATCCAAAAAGAGAGAAGAGGCCATCTAGCTACTAACTATGGACCCGAAGGTCTGAGGTAAACTACTCACACTTCATCGGAGAGGCTATGATGATGTAGAAGCCCTCCATGATGACGGCCCTCTCCGGCGGAGCTCCGGAACAGGCCCCAAGATGGGATCTCGTGGATACAGAAAGTTGCAGCGGTGGAATTAGGTTTTTGGCTCCTATTCTGATCGTTTGGGGGTACGTAGGTATATATAGGAGGAAGGAGTACGTCGGTGGAGCACCGAGGGGCCCACGAGGCAGGGGGCACGCCCTAGGGGGGGCGTGCCCCCCATCCTCGTGACCGCCTCTCTGATGCCTTGGCGTAGGGTCCAAGTCTCCTGGATCACGTTCGGTGAGAAAATCACGTTCCCGAAGGTTTTATTCCGTTTGGACTCCATTTGATATTCTGTTTCTCCGAAATACTGAAATAGGCAAAAAACAGCAACTCTGGGCTGGGCCTCCGGTTAATAGGTTAGTCCCAAAAATAATATAAAAGTGGAAAATAAAGCCCAATATAGTCCAAAACAGTAGATAATATAGCATGGAGCAATAAAAAATTATAGATACGTTGGAGACGTATCACTTGCCTGCTGCCCTCTTTCTCCACTAGGGCCCATTAAGGCCCATTGACTCCCCGGGGGGTTCCGGTAACTTCCCGGTACTCCAGAAAATGCCCAAACTCATCCGGAACCATTCCGGTGTCCAAACGTAGCCTTCCAATATATCGATCTTTATGTCTCGACCATTTCGAGACTCCTCATCATGTCCGTGATCACATATGGGACTCCGAACTACCTTCGGTACATCAAAACACACAAACTCATAATACCGATCGTCATTGAACATTAAGCGTGCGGACCCTACGGGTTCGAGAACTATGTAGACATGACCAAGACTTACCTCCGGTCAATAACCAATAGCAGAACCTCGATGCTCATATTGGTTTCTACATATTCTACGAAGATCTTTATCGGTCAAACCGCATAACAACATACGTTGTTCCCTTTGTCATCGGTATGTTACTTGCCCGAGATTCGATCATCGGTATCTCAATACCTAGTTCAATCTCGTTACCGGAAGTCTCTTTACTTGTTCCGTAATGCATCATCCCGTGACTAACTCATTAGTAACATTGCTTGCAAGGCTTATAGCGATGTGCATTACCGAGAGGGCCCAAAGATACCTCTCCGACAATCAGAGTGACAAATCCTAATCTCGATCTATGCCAACTCAACAAACACCATTGGAGACACCTATGGAGCATCTTTATAATCACCCAGTTACGTTGTGACGTTTGATAGCACACTAAGTGTTCCTCTGGTATTTGGGAGTTGCATAATCTCATAGTCATAGGAACATGTATAAGTCATGAATAATGCAATAGCAATAAACTAAACGATCATAGTGCTAAGCTAACGGATGGGTCTTGTCCATCACATCATTCTCTAATGATGTGATCCCGTTCATCAAATGACAACACATGTCCATGGCTAGGAAACTTAGCCATCTTTGATTAACGAGCTAGTGAAGTAGAGGCATACTAGGGACACTCTGTTTGCCTATGTATTTACACATGTACTAAGTTTCTGGTTAATACAATTCTAGCATGAATAATAAACATTTATCATGATATAAGGAAATATAAATAACAACTTTATTATTGCCTCTAGGGCATATTTCCTTCAAGTTCTACCAACGTGATTTGCACACAGGTGGCTGGCGGGTGTCTGTTTCTCCAACTTTAGTTGAATCGGATTCAATGAACAGGGTTCTTTCTGAAGATCAAAAAGCAATCACTATACCATGTTGTGGTTTTTATGCCGTAGGTAAGAACGGTTCTTGCTAAGCCCGTAGCAGCCACGTAAAACTTGCAACAACAAAGTAGAGGACGTCTAACTTGTTTTGCAGGGCATGTTGTGATGTGATATGGTCAAGACATGATTATATAAACTGTTGTATGAGATGATCATGTTTTGTAACACAGTTATCGCAACTGGCAGGAGCCATATGGTTGTCTCTTTATTGTATGATTTGCAATCGCCATGTAATTGCTTTACTTTATCACTAAGCGGTAGCGATAGTCGTGGAAGCAATAGTTGGTGAGATGACAACGATGCTACGATGGAGATCAAGGTGTCAAGCCGGTGATGATGGTGATCATGACGGTGCTACGGAGATGGAGATCAAAGGCACAAGATGATGATGGCCATATCATATCACTTATATTGATTGCATGTGATGTTTATCCTTTATGCATCTTATTTTGCTTAGTACGGCGGTAGCATTATAAGGTGAGCTCTCACTAAATTTCAAGGTATAAGTGTTCTCCCTGAGTATGCACCATTGCTACAGTTCGTCGTGCCGAGACACCACGTGATGATCGGGTGTGATAAGCTCTACGTTCACATAGAACGGGTGCAAGCCAGTTTTGCACAAGCAGAATACTCGGGTTAAACTTGACGAGCCTAGCATATGCAGATATGGCCTCGGAACACTGAGACCGAAAGGTCGAGCGTGAATCATATAGTAGATATGATCAATATAGTGATGTTCACCATTGAAAATTACTCCATCTCACGTGATGATCGGACATGGTTTAGTTGATATGGATCACGTGATCATTTAGATGACTAGAGGGATGTCTATTTAAGTGGGAGTTCTTAAGGAATATGATTAATTGAACTTTAATTTATCATGAACTTAGTACCTGATAGTATTTTGCATGTTTATGTTGTTGTAGATAAATGGCCTGTGCTGTTGTTCCGTTGAATTTTAATGCGTTCCTAGAGAAAGCTAAGTTGAAAGATGACGGTAGCAACTACACGGATTGGGACCGTAACTTGAGGATTATCCTCATTATTGCACAGAAGAATTACGCCCAGGAAGCACCGCTAGGTGCAAAGCCTGCTGCAGGAGCAACACCAGATGTTATGAACGTGTGGCAGAGCAATGCTGATGACTACTCGATAGTTCAGTGTGCCATGCTATACGGCTTAGAATCGGGACTTCAACGACGTTTTGAACATCATGGAGCATATGAGATGTTCCAGGAGTTGAAGTTAATATTTCAATCAAATGCCCGGAGTGAGAGATATGAAGTCTCCAATTAGTTCTACAGCTGCAAGATGGAGGAGAATAGTTCTGTCAGTGAACATATACTCGGAATGTCTGGGTACCACAACCACTCGACTCAACTGGGAGTTAATCTTCCTAATGATAGTGTCATTGACAGAGTTCTTCAATCATCGCCACCATGCTACAAAAGCTTCGTGATGAACTATAATATGCAACAGATGGATAAGACAATTCCTGAGCTCTTCGCGATGCTAAAAGCTGCGGAGGTAGAAATGAAGAAGAAGCATCAAGTGTTGATGGTCAACAAGACCACTAGTTTCAAGAATAAGGGCAAAGGGAAGAAGGGGAACTTCAAAAAGAACGGCAAGCAAGTTGCTGCTCAAGTGAAGAAGCCCAAGTCTGGACCTAAGCCTGAGACTGAGTGCTTCTACTGCAAAGGGACTGGTCACTAGAAGCGGAACTGCCCCAAGTATTTGGCGGATAAGAAAGATGGCAAAGTGAAAGGTATATTTGATATACATGTTATTGATGTGTACCTTACTAATGCTTGCAGTAGCGCTTGGGTATTTGATATTGGTTTTGTTGCTAAGGATTAAGCGAGATTGGCTAAGGACGAGGTGACGATGCGCGTGGGAAATGGTTCCAAAGTCGATGTGATCGTCGTTGGCACGCTACCTCTACATCTACCTTCGGGATTAGTTTTAGACCTGAATAATTGTTATTTGGTGCCAGCGTTAAGCATGAACATTATATCTGGATCTTGATTGATGCAAGATGGTTATTCATTTAAATCTGAGAATAATGGTTGTTCTATTTATATGAGTAATATCTTTTATGGTCATGCACCCTTGTTGAGTGGTCTATTTTTACTAAATCTTGATAGTAGTGATACACATATTCATAGTATTGAAGCCAAAAAATATAAGTTTAATAATGATAGTGCAACTTATTTGTGGCACTGTCGTTTAGGTCATATTGGTGTAAAGCGCATGTGTAACATCCCAAATTTTCAATTTGGAATGTTATACATTAGATCATCATGCATATCTTATTTTCTTGCTTTTTGGTCGATCCTAGAAATTTCACGCAACTCAAGGACCTTCGGAGAGAGTTGGAGATTTCGTTATTTTCATATTTGAGAGTTTTCTCGAATTTGAAAAGAGGATCATTTGATTTATTTATTTCATCTTCAATAAGTTTTCCGTTATCAAAAATATAAGAGAGGGAATAATATGACTTTCCCAAAATATAGGAAAATGAAGATTTAATAAATAGATCAATTTTGTTTGCCGGAGTTTTATTTGCATTTTATTGGATAGGGAAAAATGCGCGTTTTCAAAAATTGCATTTTAGGTCCGGGGAAAAGTTCATTTTGTTCGACTCATTTTTAGGAGTCGGGGAATATTTACTTTAGTGATTTTGGAGCCCGTTAGATTTTCTTTTCTGAGTTTTTCTGTGCGCGAAATCTGTTAAAAAAAATCCTCAGCGCCTTGGGCCAAAGGCCCAAGCCGCCGCCGGCCAAGGCCAGGAGGCCATCGCGCGAGCGCCCAGGCTCCAGGGAGCCGCCGCCATTGTCTTTTGGAAGTTCTAGTAGGACTTTTGTCCTACTCCCGTTTATTCCATTTCTTTTTCTAGATCTTTCCTACTTCTATTCCAATTCCTTGATCCCTCCTCCAAGTAAACCCCCCCCCCCCAATATAAATACCCAAGCACCCCCCCTCTAAATCATCAAACCCAAAGCCTAGAGCTCCACCACACCCCCGCGCCGCGCCACCCCTCACCCGCGCGCCGCCCTAAGCCGTCGCCCGCGCCCTGCGTCACCGCCGCCGCCGCACCTTGCCGCCGCCGCCGGAGCCCCTCGTCGGAGACCTCGCCGGAGGTAGCCCCGCGCCGCATCTCTTCTTTTCATCGGATCGTTTTCTTCTAATCGTTCCGATTCTTTTCTTCTCTTCTAATTCGTTTTCTTTCCGGTTCTTTTCTAAACCGTTCCGGTTTTCTAGATCGGTTTTTCGTTTCGGTTTTCTTCTCCGAAACCCTAGATCGGATTCGTTTTCTTTTCCGATTTAGTTGCCTTTGGACCGTTCGCCGGACCATTCGTCCTAACGAACGTGACCACCGGATTCTTCTAGGTTAACGAACGTCCGTTCGTATAACCGTTATTCTTTTTCTTCTCGTCGGATTTATTCCGCGATCGCGATCTCAGATCCGATCTTCGTTCTAGTCTTTCTTCTCGCTCGTTTATCGGAATCAGGTGATTCAAGCGCCTGGAGTTTCGTCTCGAAACCGCCGTTCCGTCTAATCAACTTGAACAAGTTTTTGCTACTGTAAAATTTTGACCTAGTTCAACTTGCTAGAACCGAGTTGTTCTTCCGGCCGTTTGTTTTCGGTTTCTTTGTTCGGTTCTTTCTTTCTTTGCAACCGGAGTTCTTAAGTTGAACCTTGGTTCGTTCTCTCGTTCGAGTTTTACTTGTGCATTAGATGAGTACTTATTGTGTGGTTACTATTGTTTGCTTACGATAGATTGACCGGAGTGTGACGAGTAGATCTATCACGAGTTTTGAGTGCGAATCATCTTCATCAACATTGCAGGCAAGTTCACACTTTGATCATACCTTTTCTACAACCCAGTTTTATTGCATTAGATCAATCCTCACACATTGCATGATTAGGATCTAATTAAATTGTGGGATGGGAAGTAGATGAGGTAGTACCTATTACCTGTATTATTATGAAACCTTTGGGAGTTACTTCTACGTTTGCTTATTATGCCATGCTATGCTAGTAGACGTGGATTGGGTGAGTGATATCCATGACAGATGTGAGTTGATAATTTTAATGGTTTATCTAAGGTGGCAACTTAAACACACATCTGGGTGGATTGAGGCACCTGATGTCTATCAGGACTTGCCTGTTTTTTTTGGACCGCCACCCAGGCTCAAAGGGATCATAAGATCTTTCATGCTAGAAACTTCCGTGTGCAGCCACAAGCCATTATGGGCTCTGGCATAGTTGACTAAGTTGTGCGAACTCTTACGGGGTGGACTAGCAGATGTAGGGGTTGTAGGTGGTACGGTCTACCCCACATGTAAGGTGCTAGCGCTTCTGAAAGACTGTGTCTCGGTCATCCGTCTTCTCAAACACCATGTAGTGCGAGAAACCAAACGGAGGCAATCGAGTCTTGTGGGGAAAAGTGCGCAAACCTCTGCAGAGTGTACAAACTAATCATGATTAGCCGTGTCCCCGGTTATGGACAACTTGAGTATCTAGTACTTGAATATCATGTGAATCTCATCACGTTACTTCTAATTAATGTTGTTGGGTTTTAATTATTTTTAATTGGGATTGAGAATGCTGTCAACCATTCTCAATGTTTAACAACCACCATGATAGTTAAATAAACTTATTCCTTTGCAGTAGGGAAAAATTGGCTTTACGCAAAAACCTTATAACCATAGAGCTTTCCACCAGCCAAATATGCATATAGTGGTAGCCATTGTTCATCATTTTCTCTATGGTGTGAATTTGCCAGTACATTCAATGTACCGACCCGTTTCGGGCTGCAACGTCTCATGTTGCAGGTTTCTTACGACGAGTAAGTGATACGTTAGGGTTACGATCTCTACACTCAACTTTGCCGTTGGTGTTGATGGGAATCCACAACCTTGTTGCTTCCGCTATATGGATTGAGGTAATAGTATTTATGTTACTTTATACATGTGATTTACCTCTGTTATAAATCCTTCGAGTACTGTGTGTGTCAGCATACCGATCCAGGGATGACACGTAAGCACAGAGACTTGACCCATTCGGGTCGGGTCGCTACAAGATGGTATCAGAGCACATGTTGACTGTAGGACGTGACCCTAGAAACTGGCAAGCCCATAGCAAAGATTTTTCCTCTACAACTTTCCCCTTTCAAAAAGATCTTTTACCTCTCTTCTCTTCTGAGCTTATTCAAAAATTCCCTTTAGTGAGACCATACCCCTTTCCCCTTTTGACCATTCGAAGATTCGACGGATGAGACCACTCCAAGAAGTACAAGATATCGGACAACTGAGACCACTATGGAATGGAGGAGATATTTACCATACATTATGATAATGGAAACTACAACTGTGAAGACTCTGAAGACAAGTAGAATTTGTAGGCTCTGAAGAATTCTCAGATTTGTATGACCTAGGAAGGCTACCCTTATGGAACTTGGCAGATTATGGAAGTTGTCAATACCCGAGATCAAGGTGTATTGGAGAAAGACTGAAACAAGGAGCACGAGAACTCGAAGAAAACCCTAAGGCAGGGGATATCAACTATGGAAAATAGCTCATGGCAATGACAAGGGCAGAAACACGGTTATCCGTGATGTCATCACCCGCTAATGCTATTGTCACCATGCTGAGTTAAGGATGCAAGTCTTCAGAATGGATTTGATGGAAGAAGGCTGACGGAGCACCTATCATAAGATGAAGTTTTAACCCTAGCCAGTGTATCACCAGGATCTGGAGTATTACATCAAGAAGTTTAAGGTGGAGCTTCAGGAAGTCGTATTAGACAAGGAAGCATTTCGTGAAGAACTTAAGACCAGAAGTTGAAAGCAGCCAAGCTAGAGAAGTAAAACCTTGAGATACCGGAGATTTGTCAGGAACTGAAGGACAGTATGACCATGGCTCATGCCAAGGATGTTGAAACCTAAAAGTTTGGAATGCAATTCCAGAATATTCGAGGATGTCACGAGAGACTTCGCGTCAACAGAGTTGATCTGGCAAAAGAACTTGAGAAGGACAAGCACGATGGGAAGAAGCCATCGGAGACATAAACAAGACTTGAAGAGTTTGGCGACGTTGACCTTAGAAGACCAAACCCCTGTTATACACCTACGTTAGATGCGACGTTTGTGAGCTGTCATTTGTTTGATGTTTTTCGACAGCCACAACAAAAATCTGTCTTTTCAAAACTGTTGTTTGCATTGTGTGCATCCCTCTCTATCTCTCTTATCTCACCCCAAAACCCATGGACCTAAAAGAGGATGAATGAAGATGAACTTGTATTTTCTGGACCGATGAATCAATTGGAGATGGACCAATGGATTCAGAACATGGAGGATCATATGGAGAACAACCCTATAGTCGGAAAGGATATGGCCCAGTATGCTCTTCAATGCTTTGAAAGAGGTGCTGCTACTTGGTGGAGGATGTACCAAACCATCAATGGATGGCAAGGAGTAACCACTTGGAAAGAATTTAAGTTGACTTTGCTAAAGTCACAGTTTGTGTCCCAGAAGTTGAAGCCTTATGGAAAAGACATGAAGAAACCTTGTGCATGCAAGATTTGTGGAGAAAATGGACACAACCATAAAGAACACAAGGATGAATGCCCTAATTGTGAAGGAAGTCACCCAGTTGTAGAATGCCCAACCAGGCAGATCACTTGTTTCTTGTGTGAAGGGACTACCCACTACCCTGCTCAGTGTCACATTTACCCCTTGGTACAAAAGAACCATCCAGCAGAAGGAAGAAGCAATGAAAGGAGCCCTCATGGAAATTTTAGAAGAACCCGTGATGAAGGAAGATGTGGAAGACACACCTAAAGAGGACCCGAGTAAACCCTACACTAAATCTTGCTATTCATGTGGAGAAGAAGGACACATCTCCCAAAATTGTATGAATGGGGATCTAGTAGAATTCCCGGCTGAGGAAGTAGAGTATGACCCACAGGAAATAGAAGCCCTGATTGGAATGGAAAAGTCCAGAAAGAGAAGTAGATTGGATTCCAGGAAGGATCTGAGTCATGTCACCTGTTATGGGTGCAAGGAGTCAGGGCACTACCTCAACAAATGCCCAAAAAGGAAACCTCGATACTTGTCAGAAGTAATATGTTTCAGTTGTAATGGAGCAGGGCACTTTGCTAGAGAATGCCCTAAGGAGAAGGAAACTTGTGCTAGACAGTTGAGTTTGCAACAAAAGTAATGGAGTAGTAGAAGTAAGAACATTTTTTCTTTTATATTGAGGTGTTGAGTTAAGACATGTAATGGAGAAGCGAGAGATTGTAATCATTTGAGAATGAATAAAGCTAGCATCGTTGGTACTGATATGGATTTTATGAGTTGTTACTCTATGAAGAAGAATTTTGACCCTTTTGAGGATAAGAGAAATATGGTCTATGGAAGATTTGTGCATTTTAAGGGTGGTAGTACCCTGTAATGGATTTCGGACAAAATGAATACGAGTTTTGTCTCGATATGTGTGATGCCCCAAGAGTATGTGGGATGAAGTTGGAGACCGACAGTTGTTGGACCAAAGGAGTCGGAAGAGAATGTTAAGTTGATTCGAGATAGACTGAAGGTAGCTCAGTCCAGGCAGAAGAGTTATGTAGACTCACAAACTCAAGGAGGTAGTCTATGAAATTGGAGACCGAGCATGTCTTCATGTGTTCCCTCTGCGAGGAGTAAAACGATTTGGAGTTAAGGGACAGTTAGCCCCGAGATTTGTAGGACCATACCGAGTTTTGGAGCGTATGAGAGAAGTGGCCTACAAGTTTGAGTTACCCGAAGGACTGTTAGGAGTTCATGATGTGTTTCACGCTTCCCAGTTGAAGAAGTGCCATGCAGAGATGGCCAATATTCCCCTGTAAGGACGCTTGACCCTAGAAAGGATAATGATGTTCCACGAAGTGATTATGGAATTCATTTTATCTCGGTATGAGGGATACCCCATGAGGATGAAGAGATAAATTACTATTGGATATAAAGGAGGTATGATGTTGGAAATATGGATCAATGGAAAACTCCATGATGAGTCTGAGTAAACATGTCCTAGTTTGGAGCCAATAGAAGGAAGGAAGACAGTACAATTGGATGGATTTAAGTATACTGGGAAAGCTGGAAGTTGGATGTTGGATTAGAGATCCGCTGCCCCGGTGAAGAGTTCAAGGTTTGCAAGTGATGAGATGGGCCATAACCCACAGGCCCCAGGACCTGCCAAGAAGCAAGCACACTCTTGCTGAAGGAAAAACCCTGGAAGAGGATATGCCCTTATCGATAGACGATCCTATAGGAGTAACGCAAAACCTGAGAGTTGTGAAGAAACGATAGATGGTTGTTTGGCTTGCAGAATCTATGGATATATCCGAACCTGGTTCGTTGACAAGAGAAATTCTGCAATGCTTGTGAGGATGACCGAGTGTTAGAATGCAAGATTCGCTAAATCGTATACAAGGTAATGATTTTGGTGCGGGATGGATTGATCACCATACCGACTTACTCTTATTATTCGCCTTGCTATATGGGATGGTAAATCTGAGTGACTTGCCTATAGTAGAGAGACGACGATATTAAACCTTGTTAAACCTTAGAATGGTATACGTAATTTTCCCTTGTACACGGCAGTTGTTGCCAACCGTAGGTTATACGGTGAGGATCAACCCAGACCCATTTCCTGCAGGAGAAACCATAAATTGTTGACCACCATGAGATATCGATAGTTGTTTAGTTTTGGCGCCAGACCTATCAGCTACGAAGACCCAGTCTCGGAATAACCTTACCAAGAGGAAAGGACAGAAGAAATGAGGAAAAGGTTATGCCACTACTGGAAGAGCCCAGAGGAGGAATTTTCTCGAGGATCTGAGAAGACCGACACTGTCAAGAATAAGGATGGAGTATATGAGTTTTGATGGAACAGTAACGATGCTTCTAAGGGTGGTAGCACCCCAGACCCCTTTGATGATCGATGGATTTTGAGGAGACCCCCAAACCCTAACCTTTTCTTGCTAGCCTCTCTGAATCTCGAGGACGAGATTCCTTTTAAGGGTGGTAGGTTTGTAACATCCCAAATTTTCAATTTGGAATGTTATACATTATATCATCATGCATATCTTATTTTCTTGCTTTTTGGTCGATCCTAGAAATTTCACGCAACTCAAGGACCTTCGGAGAGAGTTGGAGATTTCGTTATTTTCATATTTGAGAGTTTTCTCGAATTTGAAAAGAGGATCATTTGATTTATTTATTTCATCTTCAATAAGTTTTCCGTTATCAAAAATATAAGAGAGGGAATAATACGACTTTCCCAAAATATAGGAAAAATGAAGATTTAATAAATAGATCAATTTTGTTTGCCGGAGTTTTATTTGCATTTTATTGGATAGGGAAAAATGCGCGTTTTCAAAAATTGCATTTTAGGTCCGGAGAAAAGTTCATTTTGTTCGACTCATTTTTAGGAGTCGGGGAAAATTTACTTTAGTGATTTTGGAGCCCGTTTAGATTTTCTTTTCTGAGTTTTTCTGCGCGCGAAATCTGTTAAAAAAATCATCAGCGCCTTGGGCCAAAGGCCCAAGCCGCCGCCGGCCAAGGCCAGGAGGCCATCGCGCGAGCGCCCAGGCTCTAGGGAGCCGCCGCCGTTGTCTTTTGGAAGTTCTAGTAGGACTTTTTTCCTACTCCCGTTTATTCCGTTTCTTTTTCTAGATCTTTCCTACTTCTATTCCAATTCCTTGATCCCTCCTCCAAGTAAACCCCCCCTCCCCAATATAAATACCCAAGCACCCCCCCTCTAAATCATCAAACCCAAAGCCTAGAGCTCCACCACACCCCCGCGCCGCGCCACCCCTCACCCGCGCGCCGCCCTAAGCCGTCGCCCGCGCCCTGCGTCACCGCCGCCGCCGCACCTTGCCGCCGCCGCCGGAGCCCCTCGTCGGAGACCTCGCCGGAGGTAGCCCCGCGCCGCATCTCTTCTTTTCATCGGATCGTTTTCTTCTAATCGTTCCGATTCTTTTCTTCTCTTCTAATTCGTTTTCTTTCCGGTTCTTTTCTAAACCATTCCGGTTTTCTAGATCGGTTTTTCATTTCGGTTTTCTTCTCCGAAACCCTAGATCGGATTCGTTTTCTTTTCCGATTTAGTTGCCTTTGGACCGTTCGCCGGACCGTTCGTCCGAACGAACGTGACCACCGGATTCTTCTAGGTTAACGAACGTCCATTCGTATAACCGTTATTCTTTTTCTTCTCGTCGGATTTATTCCGCGATCGCGATCTCAGTTCCGATCTTCGTTCTAGTCTTTCTTCTCGCTCGTTTATCGGAATCAGGTGATTCAAGTGCCTGGAGTTTCGTCTCGAAACCACCGTTCCGTCTAATCAACTTGAACAAGTTTTTGCTACTGTAAAATTTTGACCTAGTTCAACTTGCTAGAACCGAGTTGTTCTTCCGCCGTTTGTTTTCGGTTTCTTTGTTCGGTTCCTTCTTTCTTTGCAACCGGAGTTCTTAAGTTGAACCTTCTGGTTCGTTCTCTCGTTCGAGTTTTACTTGTGCATTAGATGAGTACTTATTGTGTGGTTACTATTGTTTGCTTACGATAGATTGACCGGAGTGTGACGAGTAGATCTATCACGAGTTTTGAGTGCGAATCATCTTCATCAACATTGCAGGCAAGTTCACACTTTGATCATACCTTTTCTACAACCCAGTTTTATTGCATTAGATCAATCCTCACACATTGCATGATTAGGATCTAATTAAACTGTGGGATGGGAAGTAGATGAGGTAGTACCTATCACCTGTTTATTATGAAACCTTTGGGAGTTACTTCTAAGTTTGCTTTTATGCCATGCTATGCTAGTAGACGTGGATTGGGTGAGTGATATCCATGACAGATGTGAGTTGATAATTTTAATGGTTTATCTAAGGTGGCAACTTAAACACACATCTGGGTGGATTGAGGCACCTGATGTCTATCAGGACTTGCCTGTTTTTTTTGGACTGCCACCCAGGCTCAAAGGGATCATAAGATCTTTCATGCTAGAAACTTCCGTGTGCAGCCACAAGCCATTATGGGCTCTGGCATAGTTGACTAAGTTGTGTGAACTCTTACGGGGTGGACTAGCAGATGTAGGGGTTGTAGGTGGTACGGTCTACCCCACATGTAAGGTGCTAGCGCTTCTGAAAGACCGTGTCTCGGTCATCCGTCTTCTCAAACACCATGTAGTGCGAGAAACCAAACGGAGGCGATCGAGTCTTGTGGGGAAAAGTGCACAAACCTCTGCAGAGTGTACAAACTAATCATGATTAGCCGTGTCCGCGGTTATGGACAACTTGAGTATCTAGTACTTGAATATCATGTGAATCTCATCACGTTACTTCTAATTAATGTTGTTGGGTTTTAATTATTTTTAATTGGGATTGAGAATGCTGTCAACCATTCTCAATGTTTAACAACCACCATGATAGTTAAATAAACTTATTCCTTTGCAGTAGGGAAAAATTGGCTTTACGCAAAAACCTTATAACCATAGAGCTTTCCACCAGCCAAATATGCATATAGTGGTAGCCATTGTTCATCATTTTCTTTATGGTGTGAATTTGCCAGTACATTCAATGTACTGACCCGTTTCGAGCTGCAACGTCTCATGTTGCAGGTTTCTTACGACGAGTAAGTGATACGTTAGGGTTACGATTTCTACACTCAACTTTGCCGTTGGTGTTGATGGGAATCCACAACCTTGTTGCTTCCGCTATATGGATTGAGGTAATAGTATTTATGTTACTTTATACATGTGATTTACCTCTGTTATAAATCCTTCGAGTATTGTGTGTGTCAGCATACCGATCCAGGGATGACACGTAAGCACAGAGACTTGACCCATTCGGGTCGGGTCGCTACAGCATGAAGGAACTCCATACTGATGGGCTTTTGGAATCGCTTGATTATGAATTACTTGATGCTTGTGAACCATGCCTCATGGGCAAGATGACTAAAACTCCGTTCCTCGGAACAATGGAACGAGCAACAAACTTGTTGGAAATAACACAGACTGATGTATGCGGTCGGATGAGTGTTGATGCTCGTTATTTTCTGACCTTCACAGGTGATTTGAGCAGATATGGGTATGTCTACTTGATGAAACATAAGTCCGAAACATTTGAAAAGTTCAAAGAATCTCAGAGTGAAGTGGAAAATCACCGTAACATGAAAATTAAGTTTCTACGGTCTGATCATGGAGGTGAATATTTGAGTTATAAGTTTGGTCTTCATTTGAAACAATGTGGAATAGTTTCGCAACTCACGCCACCTAGAACACCATAGCGTAATGGTGTGTCCGAACGTTGTAACCGCACTTTATTAGATATGGTGTGATCTATGATGTCTCTTACTGATTTACCGCTATCGTTTTGGGGTTATGATTTAGAGACGGCTGCATTCATGTTAATTAGGCATCATCGAAATCCGTTGAGATGACACCATATGAACTGTGGTTTGGCAAGAAACCCAAGTTGTCGTTTCGTAAAGTTTGGGGCTGCGATGCTTATGTGAAAAAGCTTCAACCTGATAAGCTCGAACCCAAATCGGAGAAATGTGTCTTCATAGGATACCCAAAGGAGACTATTGGTACACCTTCTATCACATATCCGAAGGCAAGATATTCGTTGCTAAGAATGGATCCTTTCTAGAGAAGGAGTTTCTCTCGAAAGAAGTGAGTGGGAGGAAAGTAGAACTTGATGAGGTAACTATACCTTCTCCCTTATTGGAAAGTAGTTCATCATAGATATTAGTTCCAGTGATTCCTACACCAATTAGTGAGGAAGCAATTGATGATGATCATGAAACTTCTGATCAAGTTACTACCAAACCTCGTAGGTCAACCAGAGTAACATCCGCACCAGAGTGGTATGATAATCCTGTTCAGGAAGTAATGTTACTTGACCGTGATGAACCTACGAACTATGAGGAAGCGATGATGAGCCCAGATTCTGCAAAATGGATTGAGGCCATGAAATCTGAGATGGGATCCATGTATGAGAACAAAGTGTGGACTTTGGTTGACTTGCCCGGTGATCGGCAAGCCATAGAGAATAAATGGATCTTCGAGAAGAAGATTGACGCCGACGGTAATGTAACTGTCTACAAAGCTCGACTTGTTGTGAAAGGTTTTCGACAAGTTCATGGAGTTGACTACGATGAGACCTTCTCACCCGTAGCGATGCCTAAGTCCGTACGAATCATGTTAGCAATTGCCGCATTTTATGATTATGAAATTTGGCAAATGGATGTCAAAACTGCATTCCTTAATGGATATCTTAAAGAAGAGTTGTATATGATGCAACCAGAAGGTTTTTTCAATCCAAAAGGTGCTAACAAAGTGTGCAAGCTCCAGCGATCCATTTATGGACTGGTGCAAGCCTCTCAGAGTTGGAATATATGCTTTGATAGTGTGATCAAAGCATATGATTTTATAGAGACTTTTGGAGAAGCCTGTATTTACAAGAAAGTGAGTGAGAGCTCTATAGCATTTCTGATATTATATGTGGATGACATATTGCTGATAGGAAATGATACTGAATTTCTGAATAGCATAAAAGGATACTTGAATAAGAATTTTTCAATGAAAGACCTCGGTGAAGCTGCTTATATATTGGACATCAAGATCTATAGAGATAGATCAAGATGCTTAATTGGACTTTCACAAAGCACATACCTTGATAAAGTTTTGAAGAAGTTCAAAATGGATCAAGCAAAGAAAGGGTTCTTGCCTGTGTTACAAGGTGTGAAGTTGAGTCAGACTCAATGCCCGACCACTACAGAAGATAGAGAGAAAATGAAAGTCATTCCCTATGCTTCAGCCATAGGTTCTATCATGTATGCAATGCTGTGTACTAGACCTGATATGTGCCTTGCTATTAGTTTTGCAGGGAGGTACCAAAGTAATCCATGAGTGGATCACTGGACAGCGGTCAAGAACATCCTGAAATACCTGAAAAGGACTAAGGATATGTTTCTCATTTATGTAGGTGACAAAGAGCTCGTCGTAAATGGTTACGTCGATGCAAGCTTTGCACTGATCCGGATGACTCTAAGTCACAAATCGGATACGTATTTTTATTGAATGGTGGAGCTGTCAATTGGTACTGTTCTAAACAGAGCGTCGTGGCGGGATCTACGTGTGAAGTGGAATACATAGCTGCTTCAGAAGCAGCAAATGAAGGAGACTGGATGAAGGAGTTCATATCCGATCTAGGTGTAATACCTAGTACATCGGGTCCAATGAAAATATTTTGTGACAATACTGGTGCAATTGCCTTGGCAAAGGAATCCAAATTTCACAAGAGAACCAAGCGCATCAAGAGACGCTTCAATTCCATCCGCGATCAAGTCAAGGAAGGAGACATAGAGATTTGCAAGATACATACGGATCTGAATGTTGCAGACCCGTTGACTAAGCCTCTCTCACTAGAAAAACATGATCAGGACCAAGACTCCATGGGTGTTAGAATCATTACTATGTAATCAAGATTATTGACTCTAGTGCAAGTGGGAGACTGAAGGAAATATGCCCTAGAGGCAATAATAAAGTTTTTGTTTATATTTCCTTATATCATGATAAATGTTTATTATTCATGCTAGAACTGTATTAACTGGAAACTTAGTACATGTATGAATACATAGACAAACAGAGTGTCCCTAGTATGCCTCTACTAGACTAGCTCGTTAATCAGAGATGGTTAAGTTTCCTAGCCATAGACATGTGTTGTCATTTGATGAACGGGATCACATCATTAGAGAATGATGTGATGGATTAGATCCATCCATTAGCTTAGCACTATGATCGTTTAGTTTATTGCTATTGCTTTTTCCATAACTTATACATGTTCCTATGACTATGAGATTATTCAACTCCCGAATACCGGAGGAACACTTAGTGTGCTATCAAACGTCACAACGTAACTGAGTGATTATAAAGATGCTCTACAGGTGTCTCCGATGGTGTTTGTTGAGTTGGCATAGATCGAGATTAGGATTTGTCACTCTGATTGTCAGAGAGGTATCTCTGGGCCCTCTCGGTAATGCACATCACTATGAGCCTTGCAAGCAATGTGACTAATGAGTTACTTACGGGATGATGCATTATGGAACGAGTAAAGAGACTTGCCGGTGACGAGATTGAACTAGGTATGATGATACCAACGATCGAATCTCGGGCAAGTAACATATCGATGACAAAGGGAACAACGTATGTTGTTATGCGGTTTGACCGATAAAAATCTTCGTAGAATATGTAGGAACCAATATGAGCATCCAGGTTCCGCTATTGGTTATTGACCGGAGATGAGTCTGGGCGATGTCTACATAGTTCTCGAACCCATAGGGTCCGCACGCTTAACGTTCGATGACGATATGTATTGTGAGTTATGTGATTTGATATACCAAAGGTTGTTCGGAGTTCCGGATGTGATCACGGACATGACAAGGAGTCTCGAAATTGTCGAGACATAAAGATTGAAATATTTGAAGGTTATGTTTGGACACTGGAAAGGTTTCAGATAGGTTCGGGCATTTTGCGGAGTACCGGGGGTTATCGAAACCCCCCGAAGGGTTAATGGGCCTTCATGGGCCTTAGTGGAAGAGAGGGGAGGCGGCCAGGTGGAGGCGCACGCCCCCAAGCCCAATCCGAATTGGGGGGGGGGGGGCTTTCCTTCTGTCCCTCTTCCTCTTTCCTTCCCCTCCTAGTTGGACTAGGAAAGGGGGGAACCTACTCCTAGTAGGAGTAGGATCCCCCCTTGGGGTGCGCCCCATGAGGCCGTCCGGCCCCCTCCTCCCCTCCTTTATATACGGGGAGGGGCACCCCATAGACACACAAGTTGATTTCTTAGCCGTGTGCGGTGCCCCTCCACAGATTTCCACCTCGGTCATATTGTCATAGTGCTTACGCGAAGCCCTGCATCGGTAACTTCATCATCACCGTCAACACCGCCGGCGTGCTGACGAAACTCTCCCTCGGCCTCAGCTGGATCTAGAGTTCGAGGGACATCACCGAGCTGAACGTGTGCAGATCACGGAGGTGCCGTGCGTTTGATACTTGATCGGTTGGATCGTGAAGACGTTCGACTACATCAACCGCGTTACTCAACGCTTCTGCTTTCGGTGTACGAGGGTACGTAGACACACTCTCCCCTCTCGTTTCTATGCATCTCCTTGATAGATCTTGCGTGATCGTAGGAAATTTTTTGAAATACTGCGTTCCCTAACATGATGATCTTGTGTTTTTTGGGGGAGATTTTCTAGTTACTTTCGTGCAAAATCGTAGTCCTGTATATCTCTACTAAATAACATGTATCAACATAGTAGTTGAATATTATTAGTTATGCTTCGGTTTGACATAAATGTGCCCTTTTGAAGTTAGATAAGCAAAGCAGTTGTCGAATGTGAACCTGCCAATTTTCATTCAACTATTTGAGGATGCACGACACTCATTTCTATTCAGGTCTCCTCCTCTTGGGCGATTCATATGTTTTTTCTTTTCTTTTCAAAATGGTATGATTCCTGCCTTCATTAAAAAAAAGAAAAAACAGATGCTCGATTAATTAGGAAGGACCGAGTGAAAACTAGATTGCCTGGTTAACTATAAAAAACCAGGCAAAAAACAATCACAACCTCTAAGCTGCACATATAAAGATACCCACACACACCACTCCAAACAAGGCCTCGTCGAGATAGCACGCAAGAGTTATCGTCATCACTTCTCCCCTAGAGTCGTCATCGCCACCCCTAAACCCTGATCAGACGACTCTGCACCCACACCGAAGAGGCTATATGGAGCTGTATGAAGATCAACGCCAAAACTCCGCCATCTGCGTCCAAGCAGCGTAGCTCCTACTTTGACGGAGAACTGCGACGAAGAACTAGACATGGCTGGCATGTTGAAGATCACCGAACAAACCACCTGTTGCTCGTCATCGTACACCACCGGGACCTGCCACCGTAGTTTCGACTCCATAGCAACAAACTAGCCAAGGCAATCCCGCAAACATGGAAGAGAAAGGCAAACTACCTCAACCATTGTTGGGTCTCCTACATCGCTCCCTTCATCATTGTTCTTATTGAAGCTTGTACGTCAACACTGACATCGACAACCGACATAGAGAGCATCCTGGGCATTCTCCGAGCTGGGCTTTGCAAAGTTTGACCTCAAAATCCCAAACCAGAGCCCGGCCCAGCCCGAAACACATGAACAATTTAAAATAAAATAATTAATTTTGGGATATTTAAATGATATATTGTATTTATATTTCTAATAAAATAGTCATTTGTCCCCTGTTCGGGCTTTTTTTGAGCTTTAGGGCCCGGCTTTGGCAGAAAAGCTGAGCCCGAGGCTGGCCCGGATGTCGGGCTTTCGGGCCGGATTGTCTATGCCGGGTCTACCCGCCGCCCACATGATACGAGGTCAATACGCTCGATGCCGCTGTAAACTTGGGTCGCCGCCCTAATTTTCCTCCGCCATGCCACGCCTTGGGCGGCTCACCAACACCACCTTCTAGGGTCGCCGCCCCGACATGCCTCCGCTCACTCTCGAGCTCCAGCATTGCATGACCCGGATGCTCGCAACCCATGTTGCTCAGGACAACCAAACGTAGACCACGAACGTCGCACCACATCCAAGGCCGTCGCCCTGACATACCATCCACTGCCCTCTCTGAGGCGCGTCCACCGAGTCGACAAACCTGCCACGCAAGTGGTCCAAGATTGCCACCCAAGCGAAGGTCGAGGCACTGCCCCGCCCCATGGAGCCGCCTCGTGCATCGCTTCCCGAGGCCGTCGCCTTGGCGCACGTCAACCGTCTGGGGTTGTTTGCCCGGCATCCACCATACCGCGTCGTCGTCGCCGGTCCGACCGAGGTCAGGACAAAGGCTTCGCCGGAGGAAGCGTCCAAAGTTCTTCAAGGCCACACCACCCAGCGTCGGCCCGGCACCGCCACCACCACCGCAGCCTTCCATCGCCGGAGAGAGAGAGAGAGAGAGAGAGAGAGAGAGAGAGTCCAGAGGCCGCCACATTGGGCACCCAGCCTCGTGCCGTACACCGCGCGGTCTAGGGCAGCCACCGTGCGCAACCAAATGAGGGGGTCCTGCTGCCGCCGGCTGTCGTATAGGTCCAGCGGCGGCGAGGGAGGCGGGTGGTGAGCGAGGTATGGCGGCAGCGGTGCGTTAGGTTTCGCCTGAGCCGCCCTAGGAGAGCGGCGCGAGCACTGAACAAGTCTGACCAAATTCATAGGTTTTTCTTCGGTTTTTAGAACAGATCTTAACCTGCTCATGCATGCTTAAAGTCGATTTCGTTCAAACAAGTGCAAAATGCATGCGTGCATCGTGATGGCGTCGCCCGCTCTTGCGGTACGCACGATGCCGACGCAAACCCGACTTGCATTTTCGATATACTTGTCGCACGTGCTCGTGTATTAGGATCAGATCGAGCCGCGCGTCTCGTCCGATTTACGTACGAGTTGTCACGTCTGTCCCTCGCCGGTGAACAGCACTCCACGAGAGACACGAGAATCTGCATCTGTCGATCGATGTCTCGGAGGATCCGGAGACAACCCCGACACGGACGTCACACGGCATGTTGCACGCTATCGTTGGCGGCGCTCGGCCTGGCAGATGCTGCCTGCTCTGTGCTCTGCACGGTCGACAGTTTGGCACCTTCGAGGCTTCGACTCGACCGTGAAAGAACAGAAGAGGCGGCAGACCTAGTGGAGACGCAAATTGATCGGACGACCGCGACCGCACATGACATCGATCCGCGGTCGAGTATCAACACGAGACGGCCGGAGCTTTCCTATTAGAGACTCTAGACGACGAAAAAGAGACATGTTCGTTGTTGTTTTTTCTTTTTTATATTATTGAAAAACTGTAGTTCGTTGTTGAGGGACTGCGGGAGAAACTTCGGCGGAGAACTTGGCTCAGATCAAGTATTTCTGAAGAACGGGGGTAGTAACACTATGCTGCTGCTTCTGGCTACAGAAAAGTGAAGTCTGTCGTCTGTTTTTCAGAAAAAAAAAGGAACGTTCAAGCCTTGGGGCCCGTTCATAGTAGAATGAATACCGGGCCGCACTGATGTTCTTTTTAGGCAACCGGGACGGACCGGTGATCTGTTTGTTTTAAGACGACAGCCCAGTATTCTTTCCAATAAACTGGGCCGCGTAAGGAACTCCACCCTACTCACGGCCTGCCAAGTGGAAATTGGATCCTCTGGCTTTCGGCTGGACAACGCGCGGGAGAGAAGCCCTGTGTTTAGTCCCACATCGGCTAACGAAGTAGAGCACCACCAGCTTATAATCCGCGCGCTGCAATATGGCTTGTCCGTTCGCGGACACCCGATATAATTTGGCGAATAAAGCGTAGCATTAAGTTGCACGCACAAGGATGTCACTTTGTTTTTCTCACGAGTTTCACTGATTTTACAACTGCCAAATTTGGGATCTTGAACCATGAGGTGTCACGTCAACTGCCATTTTTCACTGTTGAGCATGTCCTATGGCTTTGTATACACAAAGAAATAGATGCAGAATCAGTGGGATGGGATGGAGGTGATAATGAACAATGCAAACATGTTATGTGTTTGTAATTTTGATATTGTCACAATTTGATAAGATTGGTGTGATGATCACTTTCATGCAGAATCATAGTCATGTAATTTTTCTTCTTCGAAAGGCCCGAGGGAATCTCAAATGCGGACTCCTAAAACAAACATGGTATTCGTCCGCGCGTTGATAGTGATATTGGAACCAAACGTGCAACCGGTATGGCAGTCCAGTCTCGTCTCTCCGGCATTGAACATGCGTGAAGACTGAAAAGGGTGTGGGCAGCGCCCTCAGCTAGCACGCCGATTCAATGTCGGGACCGTTCGCTTCCGCTTTGTACCGGCATGAATGTGGCGCTCCGGACCGGCACGAATGCGGCGCGAAGAGCGGAGATGCATCTGCATAGGTGAGGGCACGGGCGCGGGACATGTTTTAGGATGGGACCGGGGTGTCGGACGCTTACGTGGCGGCGGTTCGAACACTCGCAAAGCCCCCTGGGTTGCACCGGGTATGTGGGATTTCGCGCAACCGGACACGTCCGCGGACAAATAGGTTACCGCACTGGATAGCAAAATGCGTCCAGACAGCTTAGTCCAGACTTTTGCGGGCGATTTGAAGGTATGCGTTGGGATGCACTAAGATCATATATAAAGTTTCACAAGTCTTTACAACACACATCCGTACAGAAAAGAAAATTACATCCAATTGCTTAGGAGTGCCAAAATCTTTTTCCTCCTACATCAACAGGCGATGCTGATGAAGTCCTAGACTATTTATCACGTCGTCTTCCGACTAGGTGGGTCAGGCCGAGGACCCCATGCGGTTCAGTAATGGCCACTTTGAAAAGCCCATGATGTATACAAGGAGGTTTCCACAAGACTTGGCGCACTAGACAAGGACTCCTGTAACCCTAGGCCTCTGGTGCATTATATAAACCATGGTCAAGCTAGTCAATAGATTGTTACAACTTAGATTGACAATCTCGTGCTAGATACATGTACTTTGTACTATACCCCATATCAATACAATCAAAAGAGTATTATCTCTTCGAGAGAGGCCGAACCTGGGTAAAATCATGTGTTCATGTTACCATCGTTGCAAAACGCCTAGCTTAGAACCCCTACCTCGAGATATGTTGGATTTAGCACCGACAAACGCGATGTGAGCAAAGGTCGATGCCACCTCTAGGCCTACGCCTCAACAGAGCAAACTTGTTTAAACCCTGGAGCATGTAGAAGTAGTGGCCGAGAAGTCATCGATGTAGATCATAAGACGATGGCGACTACGATTTGCGTAATAGATCGTTGCCCCGGAGAAGAAGACATCTAAAAGTGCATGTGGATACTCTGAATACCACAAACGTCGAGTACCAAATTCAGACATATCCACTGCAGATCGAACCGACCGAATCCAGAAAGATCCATCGGAGACACACCTCCACACGCCCTTCACGGACACTAAGCGCAATGATTGGGCAAGGATAGGATGAGTAGGACATTATTTGTAAACTGGGGCAACACTGCTATCTCATCACACCGACCAAGACACAAAAACTCATCGCCAAATCGATGCACCGGGACACCATCCACAAGCATGACCTCTGTCGCCATTGGCGCCGCATGGGCCTTGCCGGATGGTGCTCTCTGGTGGCTCCAAGACGGAAGGACATGGTGGTAGACGATCTAGGTTTTCTGCCGACAGCGGCTTGTGTCACTCATAGTCATGGATGTATCCTATATTCTTAATAAGTTCATGAAGGAAATATGCCCTAGAGGCAATAATAAAGTTGTTATTTATATTTACTTATATCATGATAAATGTTTATTATTCATGCTAGAATTGTATTAGGAAACTTAGTACATGTGTGAATACATAGGCAAACAGAGTGTCCCTAGTATGCCTCTACTTGACTAGCTCGTTAATCAAAGATGGTTAAGTTTCCTATTCCTAGTAGGAATCCTACTTGGGGGCGCGTCTCATGAGGGCCGGCCGGCCTCCCCCTTGCTCCTTTATATACGGGGGTAGGGGGGCACCCTAGAACACACAAGTTGACAGTTGTCTTAGCCGTGTGCGGTGCCCCCCTCCATAGATTTCCACCTCGGTCATATCGTTGTAGTGCTTAGGCGAAGCCCTGTGTCGGTAACTTCATCATCACCGTCATCACGCCGTCGTGCTGAAGAAACTCTCCCTCGGCCTCAACTGGATCAAGAGTATGAGGGACGTCACCGAGCTGAACGTGTGCAGATCGCGGAGGTGCCGTGCGTTCGGTACTTGATTGGTTGGATCATGAAGACGTTCGACTACACCAACCGCATTACTTAACGCTTCCGCTTTCGGTCTATGAGGGTACGTGGACACACTCTTCCCCCTCGTTGCTATGCATCTCCTAGATAGATCTTGCATGATCGTAGGAATTTTTTTGAAATACTGCGTTCCCCAACAGTTCATCCCCACTACAAGCGGCTCGTGTCACTCATAGTCATGGATGTATACTATATTCTTAATAAGTTCATCCCCACTACAAGCAATTCTCTCAAAATGCAGACAATCCACCTCAACATGCATGGCATGTCATTAGTTTAGTTACAAATAGCAATCTGAGCACATCATTTTTTCCCTGAAACATCCCTTCTAGCTTGGTATCCCTCGACTCCCCATCGGTAGAGAGTATCTAATCATCACCACAATGATTATTCTCCCACATATTGATTTGCCTCTTGAGTCGACCCAGTGGGAACAAGGGTACCACAGGACACCTGCCTACAACCCAGGAAGGGACACTTGGGCCAACCCATGAGGCAACCCATCAGCGGGCGCCACGAGCCAGTAGCCTCGCGAGGGGCTCCCTTCCATGAAGGACTTCATCGAAACCACCACCACAGCATGTGGCCTCGTGAGGCCCCCCCTAATGAGGTGCCCCTCCCAAGGCCTCCCGAGGATCCATTAGAGGCGGGTGCCACCCTTCATGTGGGTGATGTCGACAAAGCAGGCGCCAGCCTGCGCGCCCAGGACAGTTCCCCCTTTGGTGCTAAGGGAGCGGTTGTGCCTACCCACTCTCAAAGCAAGTCCCAAAGGTTTCTCCTTTGGTGATAGAAGACCATGACGGTGGCGCAGTAGGATGGAGGTCATCGTGGAGCCCCTGGCGCGTCATGGACAACACCTTTTGCGGCGCGAAGACCACCTTTCTGTTGGGGAACGCACAATTTCAAAAAAATTACCTACAATCACGCAAGATCTATCTAGGAGATGCATAGCAACGAGCGGGGAGAGTGTGTCCACGTACCCTAGTAGACCGAAAGTGGAAGCGTTTAGTAACGCGGTTGATGTAGTCGAACGTCTTCATGATCCAAGTACTGAACGTACGGCACCTCCGTGTTCAGCACACGTTCAGCTCGATGACGTCCCTCAAGCTCTTGATCCAGTTGAGGACGAGGGGAGAGTTCTGTCAGCACGAAGGCGTGGTGACGGTGATGATGAAGTTACCGACGCAGGGCTTCGCCTAAGCACTACGACGATATGACCAAGGTGTGTAACTGTGGAGGGGGCACAGCACACGGCTAAGACAAATCTTGGAGTGCCTTTGGGGTGCCCCCTGCCCACGTATATAAAGGTGGGAGGGAGAGAGGCTGGCCCTCCTAGGGGCGTGCCAAGTGTAGGGAGTCCTAGTAGGATTCCCTTTCCTTTTCGGAGTAGGAAAGAAGGAAAGGAGGGAGAGGGAGAAGGAAAGGGGGGGGCACGCCCCCACCCCTTGTCCAATTCGGTTTGGGCAGGGGGGAGGCACGCGCCACCTCGTGGCCCTTCTTCCCTCTCTCCACTAAAGCCCAATAAGGCCCATTAACTTCCCCCGACGAATTCCCGTAACTCTCCGGTACTCCGAAAAATACCCGAATCACTCGCAACTTTTCCGATGTCCAAATATATAGCCTTCCAATATATCGATCTTTACCTTCGACCATTTCGAGAGTCCTCATCATGTCCGTGTTCTCATTTGGGACTCTGAACAAACTTCGGTCATCAAATCACATAACTCATAATATAAATCATCATCGAACGTTAAGAGTGCGGACTCTACGGGTTCGAGAACTATGTAGACATGACCGAGACACATCTCTGGTCAATAACCAATAGCAGAACCTGAATGCTCATATTGGCTCCTACATATTCCACGAAGATCTTTATCGGTCAAACCGCATAAGAACATACATTATTCCCTTTGTCATCAGTATGTTACTTGCCTGAGATTTGATCGTCGGTATCATCATACCTAGTTCAATCTCGTTACCAACAAGTCTCTTTACTCGTTCTGTAATGCATCATCCCATAACTAACTCATTAGTCAGATTGCTTGCAAGGCTTATAGTGATGATCATTACCGAGAGGGCCCAGAGATACCTCTCCGACATTCGGAGTGACGAATCCTAATCTCGATCTATGCCAACTCAACAAACACCATCGGAGACACATGTAGAGCATCTTTATAATCACCCAGTTACGTTGTGACGTTTGATAGCACACTAAGTGTTCGTCCAGTATTCGGGAGTTGCATAATATCATAGTCATAGGAACATGTATAAGTCATGAAGAAAGTAATAGCAATAAACTAAATGATCACAGTGCTAAGCTAACGGATGGGTCTTGTCCATCACATCATTCTCTAATGATGTGACCCCGTTCATCAAATGAAAACACATGTCTATGGCTAGGAAACTTAACCATCTTTGATTAACGAGCTAGTCAAGTAGAGGCATACTAGGGACACTCTGTTTGTCTATGTATTCACACATGTACTAAGTTTCTGGTTAATACAATTCTAGCATGAATAATAAACATTTATCATGATATAAGGAAATATAAATAACAACTTTATTATTGCCTCTAGGGCATATTTCCTTCAGTCTCCCACTTGCACTAGAGTCAACAATCTTGTTCACATCGCCATGTGATTTAACACCAATAGTTCACATCACCATGTGACCAACACCCAAAGGGTTTACTAGAGTCAATAATCTAGTTCACATCACCATGTGCTTAACACCCAAAGAGTACTAAGGTGTGATCATGTTTTGCTTGTGAGAGAAGCTTAGTTAATGGGTCTATCACATTCAGAGCCGTATGTATTTTGCAAATTTTCTATGTCTACAATGCTCTGCATGGAGATAGTCTAGCTAATTGCTCTCACTTTCAATATGTATCCAGATTGAGACTCAGAGTCATCCGGAACAGTGTAAAAGATTGCATTGACGTAACTCTTTACGACGAACTATTTATCACCTCCATAACCGAGAAATATCTCCTTAGTCTTCTAAGGATAATTTTGACCGCTGTCCAGTGATCCACTCCTGGATGAATATCATACCACCTTGCCAAACTCATGGCAAGGTACACAATAGGTTTGGTACACATCATAACATACTTTATAGAACCTATGGCTGAGGCATAGGGAATGACTTTCAGTCTCTTTCTATTTTCTGTCGTGGTCATGTTTTGAGTCTTACTCAACTTTACACCTTGCAACACAGGCAATAACTCCCTCTTTGACTGTTCCATTTTGAACTACCACTACTAGGGAAAAGGCTAGCAGCAACGCGGGTTCTAGGTATATCAGTAGCACGGGGACCAGCGCTACTAATAAGGTGCTACAGCTAACCCGTAGCAGTAGCGCGTGCACACCCGCGCTACTGCTATACAAGTGTAGCAGCAGCGCACTTCGTGGAAGCTCGCTACTGCTAATAGCTCTAGCGCGCTTTGCCTGGACGCGCTACTGCTACTGTGGCGCTGCTGCTAACTTTTCTCCACTCGCTACTGCTAATTTTAGTAGTTTTTGTTTTTTTCTGCATATTTGTTTTGTATTTAAATAGGCTCTATACAATAATCTTTAGCATATGATACACATACAAATGTAATCATAGCATATACATACAAATAGTCTCATCAAATCATGTCATCATCATAATCATCATCCAACACAAAGTGGTCTCTCGTCATCATCTCGAAAATAGCGATACAAATCTCGATTACTTGCAACTACATCGTCATCCATCTAAACAATGATATACATGAGAAGAGCTATCACTTTGCGTGAACCTAAACTAACTACTGGCTGTCGCTCGAAAACCGGAAACCGGTACACCTGGGCCTGACATTCCGGCCACTCATCGTATACTCCTGGCGTAGCACTTCTTCGCCATCGATGATCTATACACCTGCATCGTCACATGAGTCGATGATATCCAACATATATAGTTGAGCAACAGAAAGAGACAGACTTGGCAAAAATAGAAGCAACATATCATAAGCATAAATAACAAAGTTCATCGTACCCAAAATGCCCTAACTAGAGTGATCTTCGCTAGTCGAGGAGGACGGTTTAATTACATCACAAATAAAGTCTCATCATGCATAATTCAAAGTTTCGTCATACAGATAGTATGGACTAAACGGACACATTGTCATATATCGACAATCACTCCATGTCGTGCCATCCATTCAAGTCAGGGAGATAGTTGATAACCCACAAGTATAGGGGATCGCAACAGTTTTCGAGGGTAGAGTATTCAACCCAAATTTATTGATTCGACACAAGGGGAGCCAAAGAACATTCTCAAGTATTAGCAGCTGAGTTGTCAATCCAACCACACCTGGAAACTTAATATCTGCAGCAAAGTAATATGATAGTAGTGATAACGGTAGCAAAAGGTAACTGTAGCAAAAGTAATGTTTTTGGTATTTTCTAGTGATGATAGCAATAGCAATGGAAAAGTAAATAAGCGAAGAACAATATATGGAAAGCTCGTAGGCAATGGATCGGTGATGGAGAATTATGCCGGATGCGGTTCATCATGTAACATTCATAACCTAGGGTGACACAAAACTAGCTCCAGTTCATCAATGTAATGTAGGCATGTATTTCGAATATAGTCATACGTGCTTATGGAAAAGAACTTGCATGACATCTTTTGTCCTACCCTCCTGTGGCAACGGGGTCCTAATGGAAACTAAGGGATATTAAGGCCTCCGTTTAATAGAGTACCGGAACAAAGCATTAGCACATAGTGAATACATGAACTCCTCAAACTATGGTCATCACCGGTAAGTATCCCGATTATTGTCACTTCGGGGTTAACGGATCATAACACATAATAGGTGACTATAGACTTGCAATATAGGATCAAGAACCCTCATATATTGATGAAAACATAATAGGTTCAGATTTGAAATTATGGCACTCGGGCCCTAGTGACAAGCATTAAGCATAACAAAGTCATAGCAACATCAATCTCAGAACATAGTGGATACTAGGATCAAACCCTAACAAAACTAACTCGATTACATGATAAATCTCATCTAAACCATCACCGTCCAGCAAGCCTATGATGGAATTACTCATGCACGGCGGCGAGCATCATGAAATTGGTGATGGAGAATGGTTGATGATGACGATGGCGACGGATTCCCCTCTCCGGAGCCCCGAACAGACTCCAGATCAGCCCTCCCAAGAGGTTTTAGGGCTTGGCGGCGGCTCCGTATCATAAAACGTGATGAATCCTTCTCTCTGATTTTTTTCTCCCCGACACCAAATATATAGAGTTGGAGTTGAGGTCGGAGGAGCTCCAGGGGGCCCACGAGGTAGGGGGCGCACCCTAGGGGGGCAGGCGCGCCCCCACCCTCATGGACAGGTGGTGGCCCCCTGGCCTTCATCTTTTGTGAAGATTTTTTATTATTTCTGAAAAGTTGCTCCGTGAAGTTTCAGGTCATTTTGAGAACGTTTGTTTCTGCACATAAATAACACCATGGTAATTCTGCTGAAAACAGCGTCAGTCCGGGTTAGTTCCATTCAAATCATGCAAGTTAGAGTCCAAAACAAGGGCAAAAGTGTTTGGAAAAGTAGATACAACGGAGACGTATCAACTTCCCCAAGCTTAAACCTTTGCTTGTCCTCAAGCAATTGAGTTGATAAACTGAAAGTGATAAACAAAAACTTTTACAAACTCTATTTGCTCTTGTTGTTGTAAATATGTAAAGCCACCATTCAAGTTTTCAACAAAGATTATAACTAACCACATTCACAATAATGCTTAGGTCTCAAGTTTACTCATATCAATGGCATAATCAAATAGCGAGCAATAATAATAAATCTCGGATGACAACACTTTCTCAAAACAATCATAATATGATATAACAAGATGGTATCTCGCTAGCCCTTTCTGAGACCGCAAAACATAAATGTAGAGCACCTTTAAAGATCAAGGACTGACTAGAGATTGTAATTCATGGCAAAAGAGATCCAGTCAAGTCATACTCAATGTAAACTAACAGTAATGAATGCAAATGACAGTGGTGCTTTTTAATAAGAGGATGATGACTCAACATAAAAGTAAATAGATAGGCCCGTCGCAGAGGGAAGAAGGGATTTGTAGAGATGCCAGAGCTCGGTTTTGAAATAGAGGTGAATAATATTTTGAGCGGTATACTTTCATTGTCAACATAACAACCAAGAGATGGCAATATCTTCCATGCTACACACATTATAGGCGGTTCCCAAACAGAATGGCAAAGTTTATACTCCCCTTCCACCAACAAGCATCAATCCATGGCTTGCTCGAAACAACAAGTGCCTCCAACTAACAAGAGTCCCAGGGGGAGTTTTTTTGCAATTATTTTAATTTAGTTTGCATAAAGCATGAGAATGGGCATCCCGGTGACCAGCCATTTATCTCGTGAGTGAGGAGCGGAGTCCACTCCTCTTGAGAATAACCCGCCTAACATGGAAGATATGGACAGCCCTAGTTGATACATGAGCTATTCGAGCATACAAAACAGGCTAATTATTTGAAGGTTTAGAGTTTGGCACATACAAATTTACTTGGAACGGCAGGTAGATACCGTATATAGGTAGGTATGGTGGACTCATATGGAATAACTTTGGGGTTTATGGAGTTGGATGCACAAGCAGCATTCCCGCTTAGTACAGGTGAAGGCTAGCAAAAGATTGGGAAGCAACCAGCTAGAGAGCGACAACAGTCATGAACATGCATTAAAATTAATCGACACCGAATGCAAGCATGAGTAGGATATAGTCCACCATGAACATAAATATCGTGAAGGCTATGTTGATTTTGTTTCAACTACATGCGTGAACATGCGCCAAGTCAAGCCACTTAAATCATTCAGAGGAGGATACCACCCTATCATACCACATCACAACCATTTTAATAGCATGTTGGCACGCAAGGTAAACCATTATAACTCATAGCTAATCAAGCATGGCACAAGAAACTATGATCTCTAGTTGTCATTGCAAACATGTTTATTCATAATAGGCTGAATCAGGAACGATGAACTAATCATATTTACAAAAACAAGAGAGGTCAAGTTCATACCAGCTTTTCTCATCTTAGTCGGTCCATCATATATCATCATAATTGCCTTTCACTTGCACGACCAAACGATGTGAATAATAATAATAGTGCAGATGCATTTGACTAAGATGGAATCTGCAAGCATTAATAAACAGGAGAAGACAAGGTAATATGGGCTCTTTTGTTAGATCAACAATAACACATATAAGAGCCACTTCAACAATTTAATTATGGTCTTCTCCTATCGACCCCCAAAGAAAAGAAAAGAAATAAAACTATTTACACGGGAAAGCTCCCAACAAGCAAAAGAAGAACATGAAATCTTTTTGGGTTTTCTTTTTAATTACTACTACAAGCATGGAAAGTAAACTAATTAAAGGCTACAACTAATTTTTTTTGGTTTTTCTTTAGGTTTATTTAACACACAAGAAGAAAGCATAAAAAGGAAAATAAACTAGCATGGGTGATACAATGAAAAAGTATGAGCACCGACATCTAGCAATGAGTGCATGAACATGAATGTAATGTCGGTGAGAAATACGTACTCCCCCAAGCTTAGGCTTTTGGCCTAAGTTGGTCTATGGCCACGGCTGGCCTGGTTGATATCCATAATAATAGTTGGGGTCTTATTGAGACGAAGAAGACTCTGATTGCCATTGGTTGGCAATCATCTCCGGATCCCACATGTAATTAGACTGTCATGGAGGATCAACTTGTGGTTCCGCCTCTGGCTCTGTGGCTGATGTAGGGTTTTGGTAAGCGTGAATGTCCTCCAGCGAGACGAGGTACTTGCCTCAAGATAAATCAAACAAGGAAGGAGCAGGCAAGGTGATAGTCTCAGGATGACGTTTATCAAAGAACAATTTGTATTTCAGCTCCCCTTCCCTATTCTTTATAATAAAGTCATGTGCTACCATACTCTTATAATCTAAATAAACACGAGGCAACAATTTTTCTTCCTTTTCATAATGCCTAATAGGTATATTATAATGTGCAGCAAGGCGTGAAGCATAAATACCACCAAAGATGGGTCCTTTTGTATGGTTAAGACTTAACCGTTTAGCAATAATACCGCCCATACTAACAGAGTTATCACGGAATAAGCCATGGGACAGAATAAAAATATCAGGAACACTAAGGTTTCCACAGTTTCCGCGACCAATTAAGCAACAACTAGCAAATATTGCAAAGTAGCATAAAACAGGAAAATGTATGCTAGTGATTCTTGCATCGGAAGCCTTCCTAGTTTCCCCTACAGTGATAGTATCAATAAAACCTTCCACATCCTTGCGATGTGGTTCCTCTAAACTGCCCCCAAAAGGGACCAAAAAAACTCGACAAAAATCATAAAGTGACATTTTCTTAACCACATAATATAAATGAAATTCTACTAAAGGAGGTGATTCCCTAGGATAATAGTAGAAGTTTTGCATGAAAATATTGGTGAGTAAGAGATACTGTTCACGTTGGTCGTGGAGGAAGTCGACGAGGCCTGCATTCTTTGCCAATTCATAAAAATCCTCATAAATCCCGGTTGCTCTTAAGAATTCATCGGAGGGCCATTCACACGGCCTAACCTCCGCGATGCGAGGCAAATTATATTTGGGCTTCTGTGCCTCTTCATTTTGCTTTTCCCTTGAGCTTTGGCTCGATGAGCCCCTCAAAAATCTCTTTATCATTTTCTGAAAAATTCTGAAATTTTTAGTAACTTCAAAATGAAAGTGAACCAAACTCAATAATATTGATCGCAACAACTCCTACAAGTGCCTAGAGCCTATATCATGCATCAAAATTACTTTTGACCATATAAATTTGACATGCAAGCTCAAGAACAGGGTCACCTAAGCAGCAAAAATTTGCAAATGAATAAAGCACTAGAACAAAAACTAATTGGACCAATGGAGGAGCCACGTACCAAGGAACAATCTCCCCAAGCAGTTTTGTGAGAGGTGCTTTGAGCAAGGAGATCGAAAATGACAGCAAAATGAGCTTGGACTCGGGTATGAACTAGATATTTGTGTTTGTGGGAGGAAGGAGTGTATGGGTGAAAGGATAAGTGGAGGAGGGCCACCGCGGGCCCACGAGGCAGGGGGGCGCGCCCAGGGGGTAGGGCGCGCCCTCCACCCTCGTGGCCAGGTGGATGATCCCCCTGCTGTGTTTTCAGTGCCAAATATTCTCAAATATTCTAGAAAAAATCATATTTAAATTTCAGGGCATTTGGAGAACTTTTATTTTCGGGGTATTTTTATATTGCACGGATAATCAGATAACAGACAGAAAATAGTATTTTTATTTTATTTAAAATAAATAACAGAAAGTAAAAGTAGGGTACAGAAGGTTGTGCCTTCTAGTTTCATCCATCTCATGATCATCAAAAGGAATCCACTAACAAGGTTGATCAAGTCTTGTTAACGAACTCATTTCGAATAACATGGAACCGGAGAAATTTCGAATAACACTATGTTACCTCAACGGGGATATGCACATCCCCAATCATAAGAATATCATATTTCTTCTTGATAGTAGGGAGAGGAAATTCACAACCTCCAAATATAATCAATGGCATTTTTCCAATAGAGTTGATACTATGAACTTGAGGTTGTTTCCTCGGAAAGTGTACCATATGCTCATTACCATTAACATGAAAAGTGACATTGCCTTTAGTGCAATCGATAACAGCCCCTGCAGTATTCAAAAAGGGTCTTCCAAGTATAATAGACATACTATCGTCCTCGGGAATATCAAGAATAACAAAGTTCGTTAAAATAGTAACGTTTGCAACTACAACAGGCACATCCTCACAAATACCGACAGGTATAGCAGTTGATTTATCAGCCATTTGCAGAGATATTTCAGTAGGTGTCAACTTATTCAAATCAAGTCTACGATATAAAGTGAGAGGCATAACACTAACACCGGCTCCAAGATCACATAAAGCAGTTTTAACATAGTTTCTTTTAATGGAGCATGGTATAGTAGGTACTCCTGGATCTCCTAATTTATTTGGTATTCCACCTTTAAAAGTATAATTAGCAAGCATGGTGGAAATATCAGCTTCCGGTATCTTTCTTTTATTTGTAATAATATCTTTCATGTACTTAGCATAAGCATTGGTTTTAAGCATATCAGTTAATCGCATACGCAAAAAGATAGGTCTAATCATTTCAGCAAAGCGCTCAAAATCCTCATCATCCTTTTTCTTGGATGGTTTGGGAGGAAAAGGCATGGGTTTCTGAACCCAAGGCTCTCTTTCTTTACCATGTTTCCTAGCAACAAAGTCTTTCTTATCATAATGTTGATTCTTTGATTGTCGGTTATCAAGATCAACAGCAGGTTCAATTTCTATATCATTATCATTACTAGGTTGAACACCATCATGAACATTATCATTAGCATTATATCACTAGTTTCAGTTTCATTACCAGATTGTGTTTCAGCATCAGAAATAGAAATATCATTTGGATTCTCAGGTGTTTCAGTAATAGGTTCACTAGAAGCATGCAAAGTCCTATCGTTTTTCTTTTTCTTCCTTTTAGAAGGACTAGGTGCATCCATATTATTTCTATGAGAATCTTGCTCAATTCTCTTAGGATGGCCTTTAGGATACAAAGGTTCCTGAGTCATTTTACCACCTCTAGTCATAACTCTAACAGCATGATCATTATTCTTACTATTCAATTCATTGAGCAAGTCATTTTGAGCTTTAAGTACTTGTTCTACTTGAGTGGTAACGATAGAAGCATGTTTACTAATAAGTTTAAGTTCACCTTTAACATTAGCCATATAATCACCCAAGTGTTCAAGCATATTTGAATTGTATTTCAATTGTCTACCAAAATAAGCATTAAAATCTTCTTGCTTAGCCATAAACCTATCAAACTCATCTAAGCATGGGCTAGCAAACTTAGTAAACGGGATTTCAGCTTTATCATATCTATAGAGAGAATTTACCTTTACTACCTGTGTCGGGTTATCAAGACCATGTGTTTCTTCAATAGGTAATGGATTAAGATCATATGTTTCTTCAACAGGCGGTAAATTAAGACCATGTATTTCTTCAATACGAGGTAGATTCTTAACATCTTCAGCTTTAATACCTTTTTCTTTCATAGATTTCTTTGCCTCTTGCATATCTTCAGGACTGAGAAATAGAATACCCCTCTTCTTCGGAGTTGGTTTAGGAATAGGATCAGGAGCTGGCTCAGGAAGTGCCCAATTATTTTCATTTTCCAACATATTATTCAATAGAATTTCAGCTTCATCCGGTGTTCTTTCCCTGAAAATAGAACCAGCACAACTACCCAGGTAATCTCTGGAAGCATTGGTTAGTCCATTATAAAAGATATCAAGTATTTCATTTTTCTTAAGAGGATGATCAGGCAAAGCATTAAGTAATTGGAGAAGCGTCCCCCAAGCTTGTGGGAGGCTCTCTTCTTCAATTTGCACAAAATTATATATATCCCTTAAAGAAGCTTGTTTCTTATGAGCAGGGAAATATTTAGCAGAGAAGTAATAAATCATATCCTGGGGACTACGCACACAACCAGGATCAAGAGAATTAAACCATATCTTAGCACCACCCTTTAATGAGAACGGAAATATTTTAAGGATATAAAAGTAATGAGTTCTCTCATCATTAGTGAACAGGGTGGCTATATCATTTAATTTAGTAAGATGTGCCACAACAGTTTCAGATTCATAGCCATGAAAAGGATCATATTCAACCAGAGTAATTATACCAGGATCAACAGAGAATTCATAATCCTTATCAGTAACACAGATAGGTTAAGTAGCAAAAGCAGGGTCAAGTTTCATTCTAGCATTTAGAGATTGCTTATTCCATTTAGCTAATAACCTTTTGAGTTCATATCTATCTTTGCAAGCTAAAATAGCTAAACAAGCTTCTTGATCAAAAACATAACCCTCAGGAATAACAAGTGATTTTTCATCATCACTTTCATCAGTATTATCAGATTCAATATTTTCATTCTCTCTAGCCCTAGCAAGTTGTTCATCAAGAAATTCACTAAGTGGCACAGTAGTATCAAGCATAGAAGTAGTTTCATCATAAGTATCATGCATAGCAGAAGTGGCATCATCAATAACATGCGACATATCAGAACGAATAGCAGAAGCAGGTTTAGGTGTCGCAAGCTTACTCATAACAGAAGACGAATCGAGTGCAGAGCTAGATGGTAGTTCCTTACCTCCCCTCGTAGTTGAGGGATAGATCTTGGTTTTTGGATCTCTCAAGTTCTTCATAGTGTCCAGCAGATATAAATCCCAAGTGACTCAAAGAATAGAGCTATGCTCCCCGGCAACGGCGCCAGCAAATAGTCTTGATAACCCACAAGTATAGGGGATCGCAACAGTTTTCGAGGGTAGAGTATTCAACCCAAATTTATTGATTCGACACAAGGGGAGCCAAAGAATATTCTCAAGTATTAGCAGCTGAGTTGTCAATTCAACCACACCTGGAAACTTAATATCTGCAGCAAAGTATTTGGTAGCAAAGTAATATGATAGTAGCGATAACGGTAGCAGAAGGTAACTGTAGCAAAAGTATTGTTTTTTGGTATTTTGTACTGATGATAGCAATAACAACGGAAAAGTAAATAAGCGAAGAACAATATATGGAAAGCTCGTAGGCAATGGATCGGTGATGGAGAATTATGCCGGATGCGGTTCATCATGTAACAGTCATAACCTAGGGTGACACAGAACTAGCTCCAGTTCATCAATGTAATGTAGGCATGTATTCCGAATATAGTCATACGTGCTTATGGAAAAGAACTTACATGACATCTTTGTCCTACCCTCCTGTGGCAGCGGGGTCCTAATGGAAACTAAGGGATATTAAGGCCTCTTTTTAATAGAGTACCGGAACAAAGCATTAGCACATAGTGAATACATGAACTCCTCAAACTATGGTCATCACCGGTAAGTATCCCGATTATTGTCACTTCAGGGTTAATGGATCATAACACATAATAGGTGACTATAGACTTGCAAGATAGGATCAAGAACTCTCATATATTGATGAAAACATAATAGGTTCGGATCTGAAATCATGGCACTCGGGCCCTAATGACAAGCATTAAGCATAGCAAAGTCATAGCAATATCAATCTCAGAACATAGTGGATACTAGGGATCAAACCCTAACAAAACTAACTCGATTACATGATAAATCTCATCCAACCCATCACCGTCCAGCAAGCCTACGATAGAATTACTCACGCACGGCGGCGAGCATCATGAAATTGGTGATGGAGGATGGTTGATGATGACGATGGCGATGGATTCCCCTCTCTGGAGCCCCGAACAGACTCTTGATTAGCCCTCCCGAGAGGTTTTAGGGCTTGGCGGCGGCTCCGTGTCGTAAAACGCGATGAATCCTTCTCTCTGATTTTTTCTCCCCGAAACCAAATATATAGAGTTGGAGTTGAGGTCGGAGGAGCTCCAGGGGGCCCACGAGGTAGGGGGGCGCGCCCTAGGGGGGCAGGCGCGCCCCCCACCCTCGTGGACAAGTGGTGGGGCCCCTGGCCTTCATCTTTTGCGAGGATTTTTTTATTATTTCTGAAAAGTTTCTCCGTGAAGTTTCAGGTCATTCCGAGAACGTTTGTTTCTGCACATAAATAACACCATGGTAATTCTGCTGAAAATAGTGTCAGTCTGGGTTAGTTCCATTCAAATCATGCAAGTTAGAGTCCAAAACAAGGGCAAAAGTGTTTGGAAAAGTAGATACGACGGAGACGTATCAATAGTCCCCGAGCTTAGTGAAAGGCTTCAGGTCGAGACGCTGAGCGGCTACGCGTGTTTGGACGTCTTCCCGCGACATTTGTCCTTCTTCATAGAACATCCTTGTTTTTCCGACGACCTCCTTCATCATGATTTGGGAAAGTTCGTGCTGGATGTGATAGAACTCAGCTTGAAGTCGACGATCCTCGATATCTCCTAAGTTCTTTGCCCATTGCAGAATATGGGCATCGCCGGATGTAGGTGACATGCGAAGGTTCTGGTGATCCTGTCTGTACTCCAGCATCTAATGTAGGACATAGAATCCATCATTAAGAGAATCACTCGGTTGCTGGATGCAGCAAAAGTCGGTCTTATGGCCGAAGGCGGGCCTGCCGTCCTTTTATTCTTGTCCTTGACCTCTCCACCCCGTGCGCCGTAGTAAAACATAGCACTGTTGAGAACAGACTTGATGTGGGTGTAATCCTTTTTGTTAATATTCTTCGACGAGTCCAAGTAAAGAGCATGGGAGTATCGGGGGTAGAGGATGATGAGGACGGCGCGCCCGCCGCTGCACAAAATAAGTACACCTCAAATTAATTAGCCTCCACCATGCAAATGAATGATTGAAATCAAAGAAAGGATATCCGCGCGGATGACTTACATGGGATGATAAGGCACGAGAATCGCATCCTTGTCCTTGTTGGCGAGCATGAAATTGACGATGTATTCCCTCGCGTATTCACAGTGCTTTGCGCAGACTCCCAAGAAGGCCTTGTGCATGAAGTACGGGTCAGCAACACAAATATGATGTATCTGCTTAACCCCGATGAGGTAGTTCATGTGCAAAGCATAAAGGCGGACAAAAGCAAAATCCAACTTCTTCAAGTGAAACATGTCGAAGATGTAATCGAATCGAAGGAAGAACTTCTCCGTGGGGAATGTGTCGACGTACGACAATCCCCGCGGCATGTTAACCACGTAGAGTGGGTATCCTGGATTTTTTGAGGCGATGAGGCCTTTCTCTATCCGCAACACATCATCATGAAGTCTCCTTAAATCGCCGAATCTGGCCCCTAGCGCTGCTTCAGGTAGGATTGATTGACCGGGGATATGCCATTTTGCTGCATCGGGGATATCTATACGGTCTTGAACCCGAGGCTGCTGAGGCGGCTGGATCATAGAAGTAGCTTTTTTGCCTTTCCTCGGTCTCTTCCTAGACTTCTTTACTACCGGAAGGTTGTCCATAATATGTTCAGACTCCGGAGGCGGCAATTCAGGCACCGACTCATGAGGCTCAAACCCTAAGTAGGCGCCAGTATTGACATACTATTGAGTGCCATCGTCATCGTCATCCTCATCTATGGCGATGTCACCAGCGACTAATGGAGTAGGCGAGGTGTTGATGTTCATACCTAACTGCGTGCTCGTGGGTGTGCTCCTGGCCGCCTAGACAAAGCAGACTCTTTGGCCACAACAGGACCCACTCATTGCAACAATCACCAAGCCACCGCGGGGGCTCGTCGTCATCCCCCACTAATACCGGAGGAGCCAAATTCTCATGGCCCATTTTGACACTGGTCACAGAAACCTTGAAGACTCCCGGGGGGATCGGCCGGCTGAGGAACAATGGTTCCTTCGGCTCCATTATTGTCGCCTTCCCCATGTCCACCTTCTGGTCGCCGATGGTGTACAATATGGAGCACGGGGTTTCGTCGGCCTGCAAAGAAAAGTCTGCGACATGAGACATCCGAAAGGCAACGAAAACGGGAGATTATACATTTATTGAAGGGGGCCGGTGTGACAGATACCGTGAGGGCGTCGAGCTCAGCCAAAGATGAAGCACCGCCGAGCACGTCCGGTGTCGGAGCCAGTGCCGTAGCAGGTGCGGAAGCCGGTGTGGGAGCAGGTGCAGGAGCCGGTGCGGGAGCAGGTGCAGCTGCAGGTGCTGGTGCAACGCTAGTCGAGCTGCTCCTGAGGAAGTCAGCAAGGGGAAAGTCCGCTACATTTTTTGTCTGGATTTTGCCTGTTCCAATTGAAAACGGCCGGAACCAAGGAAGTAGACATATCTACAAGCACATGTTTTGTGGTTGCTACCACCGTAGCGACTGTCTTAGATGATTTCTTTTCAACCGCAATCCCAACCTTCTTGTCGATCTTTTTTTCAGTTAACCTCTGTCTTTCCTTCTCTCCTCCGTGGTCTCACGGTAGTACTTCTTCCAGGTGGCGCCGTCTCCAACACCATGCACGCATCCATACGACAGCCGAGTCTCCACCGGGAGTCCTTTCAATATGTTCAATGCCCGATTGAATGGAGTGTCCCACTTGGGCCGCCAACGCCTCAGACGGCGAGTCACTTTCGGCCACAATCCTGTGTTGCTCTCTCTGCAAAAGGCACAAGGATCGTTTACAAATATGACTAACCTGCAGTCGAATTGATCAGAAACTAAAATTACCAGCAGTCTCATGAACTCCATCATGGCCGCGTTCGTCTCGAAAACCTTCTTCACTCGGTCCCAACGGTGTCGGACCCTAAGGACGTCACGCTCCTGCGGGACGGTGAACTCCGACAAGGGGTCTGGGATGCCCAGACTCGCGGCTTCCGCGTCCTCCTTGGCCCATATGGACCTCTTCCCGCCGTAACCACGGCTTCCGAGGTGGTGGCACCGAATGTTCTTCTGTTGAAGCTGTTGGGTTTTGTAGTAATTCCAAAAAATTTCCTACGCACACGCAAGATCATGTGATGCATCGCAACGAGAGGGGAGAGTGTTGTCTACGTACCCACGCAGACCGACTGCGGAAGCGATGACACAACGTAGAGGAAGTAGTCGTACGTCTTCACGATCCAACCGATCAAGCACCGAAACTACGGCACCTCCGAGTTCGAGCACACATTCAGCTCAATGACGATCCCCGGACTCTGATCCAGCAAAGCGTCGGGGAAGAGTTCCGTCAGCACGACGGCGTGGTGACGATCTTGATGCACTACGGCAGCAGGGCTTCGCCTAAACTCCGCTATAGTATTATCGAGGACTATGGTGGCAGGGGGCACCGCACACGGTTAAGGAATAGATCACGTGGATCAACTTGTGTGTTTCTGGGGTGCCTCTGCCTCAGTATATAAAGGACTAGAGGGGGGAGGCTAGCCGGCCATAGGAGGCGCGCCAGGAGAGTCCTACTCCCTCTGGGAGTAGGATTCCCCCCCCAATCCTAGTTGGAATAGGACTCCTTGAGGGGGGGAAAGAGAGAGAGGGGGGCCGGCCACCTCTCCTAGTCCTAATAGGACCAGGGGAAGGGGGGAGGCATGCGGCCACCTTGGGCTGCCCCTTTCTCCTTTCCACTAAGGCCCATCAAGGCCCATATGGTTCTCGGGGGGTTCCGGTAACCTCCCGGTACTCCGGTAAAATCCCGATTTCACCCGGAACACTTCCGATATCCAAACATAGGCTTCCAATATATCAATCTTTATGTCTCGACCATTTTGAGACTCCTCGTCATGTCCGTGATCACATCCGGGACTCTGAACAACCTTGGGTACATCAAAATGCATAAACTCATAATATAACTGTCATCGTAACCTTAAGCGTGCGGACCCTACGGGTTCGAGAACAATGTAGACATGACCGAGACACGTCTCCCGTCAATAACCAATAGCGGGACCTGGATGCCCATATTGGCTCCTACATATTCTACGAAGATCTTTATCGGTCAGACCGCATAACAACATACGTTGTTCCCTTTGTCATCGGTATGTTACTTGCCCGAGATTCGATCGTCGGTATCCAATACCTAGTTCAATCTCGTTACCGGCAAGTCTCTTTACTCGTTCTGTAATCCATCATCCCGCAACTAACTCATTAGTTGCAATGCTTGCAAGGCTTAAGTGATGTGTATTACCGAGAGGGCCCAGAGATACCTCTCCGACAATCGGAGTGACAAATCCTAATCTCGAAATACGCCAACCCAACATCTACCTTTGGAGACACCTGTAATGCTCCTTTATAATCACCCAGTTACGTTGTGACGTTTGGTAGCACCCAAAGTGTTCCTCCGGCAAACGGGAGTTGCATAATCTCATAGTCATAGGAACATGTATAAGTCATGAAGAAAGCAATAGCAACATACTAAACGATCGGGTGCTAAGCTAATGGAATGGGTCATGTCAATCAGATCATTCAACTAATGATGTGACCTCGTTAATCAAATAACAACTCTTTGTTTATGGTTAGGAAACATAACCATCTTTGATTAACGAGCTAGTCAAGTAGAGGCATACTAGTGACACTCTGTTTGTCTATGTATTCACACATGTATTATGTTTCCGGTTAATACAATTCTAGCATGAATAATAAACATTTATCATGATATAAGGAAATAAATAATAACTTTATTATTGCCTCTAGGGCATATTTCCTTCAGTCTCCCACTTGCACTAGAGTCAATAATCCAGATTACACTGTAATGATTCTAACACCCATGGAGCTTTGGTGCTGATCATGTTTTGCTCGTGGAAGAGGCTTAGTTAACGGGTCTGCAACATTCAGATCCGTATGTATCTTGCAAATCTCTATGTCTCCCACCTGGACTAGATCCCGGATGGAATTGAAGCGTCTTTTGATGTGCTTGGTTCTCTTGTGAGATCTGGATTCCTTTGCCAAGGCAATTGCACCAGTATTGTCACAAAAGATTTTCATTGGACCCGATGCACTAGGTATGACACCTAGATCGGATATGAACTCCATCCAGACTCCTTCGTTCGCTGCTTCCAAAGCAGCTATGTACTCCGATTCACATGTAGATCCCGCTACGACGCTTTGTGTAGAACTGCACCAACTGACAGCTCCACCATTTAATGTAAACACGTATCCGGTTTGCGATTTAGAATCGTCCGGATCAGTGTCAAAGCTTGCATCAACGTAACCTTTTACGACGAGCTCTTTGTCACCTCCATATACAAGAAGCATATCCTTAGTCCTTTTCAGGTATTTCAGGATGTTCTTGACCGCTGTCCAGTGATCCTCTCCTGGATTACTTTGGTACCTCCCTGCTAGACTTATAGCAAGGCACACATCAGGTCTGGTACACAGCATTGCATACATGATAGATCCTATCGCTGATGCATAGGGAACATCTTTCATATTCTCTCTATCTTCTACAGTGGTCGGGCATTGAGTCTTACTCAATTTCACACCTTGTAACACAGGCAAGAATCCTTTATTTGCTTGATCCATTTTGAACTTCTTCAAAATTTTGTCAAGGTATGTTGTTTGTGAAAGTCCAATTAAGCGTCTTGATCTATCTCTATAGATCTTAATGCCTAATATGTAAGCAGCTTCACCGAGGTCTTCCATTGAAAAACTCTTATTCAAGTATCCCTTTATGCTATCCAGAAATTCTATATCATTTCCAATTAACAATATGTCATCCACATATAATATCAGAAATGCTACAGAGCTCCCACTCACTTTCTTGTAAATACAGGCTTCTCCAAAAGTCTGTATAAAACCAAATGCTTTGATCACACTATCAAAACGTTTATTCCAACTCCGAGAGGCTTGCACCAGTCCATAAATGGATCGCTGGAGCTTGCACACTTTGTTAGCTCCCTTTGGATCGACAAAACCTTCTGGTTGCATCATATACAACTCTTCTTCCAGAAATCCATTCAGGAATGCAGTTTTGACATCCATCTGCCAAATTTCATAATCATAAAATGTGGCAATTGCTAACATGATTCGGACAGACTTAAGCATAGCTACGGGTGAGAAGGTCTCATCGTAGTCAATCCTTTGAACTTGCCGAAAACCTTTTGCGACAAGTCGAGCTTTGTAGACAGTAATATTACCGTCAGTGTCAGTCTTCTTCTTGAAGATCCATTTATTCTCAATTGCTTGCCGATCATCGGGCAAGTCAACCAAAGTCCACACTTTGTTCTCATACATGGATCCCATCTCAGATTTCATGGCTTCAAGCCACTTTGCGGAATCTGGGCTCACCATCGCTTCTTCATAGTTCGTAGGTTCATCATGATCTAGTAGCATGACTTCCAGAACGGGATTACCGTACCACTCTGGTGCGGATCTTACTCTGGTTGATCTACGAGGTTCAGTAGTATTTTGTTCTGAAGTTTCATGATCATCATCATTAGCTTCCTCACTGACTGGTGTAGGTGTCGCAGAAACAGTTTTCTGTGATGTACTACTTTCCAATAAGGGAGCAGGTACAGTTACCTCGTCAAGTTCTACTTTCCTCCCACTCACTTCTTTCGAGAGAAACTCCTTCTCCAGAAAGTTTCCGAATTTAGCAACAAAAGTCTTGCCTTCGGATCTGTGATAGAAGGTGTATCCAATAGTTTCCTTTGGATATCCTATGAAGACACATTTCTCCGATTTGGGTTCGAGCTTATCAGGTTGAAGCTTTTTCACATAAGCATCACAGCCCCAAACTTTTAGAAACGACAACTTTGGTTTCTTGCCAAACCACAGTTCATAAGGCGTCGTCTCAACGGATTTTGATGGTGCCCTATTTAACGTGAATGCGGCCGTCTCTAGAGCGTATCCCCAAAACGATAGCGGTAAATCAGTAAGAGACATCATAGATCGCACCATATCCAGTAAAGTACGATTACGACGTTCGGACACACCATTACGCTGAGGTGTTCCGGGTGGCGTGAGTTGCGAAACTATTCCACAATTTTTCAAATGTACACCAAACTCGTAACTCAAATATTCCCCTCCACGATCAGATCGTAGAAACTTTATTTTCTTGTTATGATGATTTTCAACTTCACTCTGAAATTCTTTGAACTTTTCAAATGTTTCAGACTTATGTTTCATTAAGTAGATATACCCATATCTGCTTAAATCATCTGTGAAGGTGAGAAAATAACGATATCCGCCACGAGCCTCAATATTCATCGGACCACATACATCTGTATGTATGATTTCCAACAAATCTGTTGCTCTCTCCATAGTACCGGAGAACGGCGTTTTGGTCATCTTGCCTATGAGGCACGGTTCGCAGGTACCAAGTGATTCATAATCAAGTGGTTCCAAAAGTCCATCAGAATGGAGTTTCTTCATGCGCTTTACACCGATATGACCTAAACGGCAGTGCCACAAATAAGTTGCACTATCATTATCAACTCTGCATCTTTTGGCTTCAACATTATGAATATGTGTGTTACTACTATCGAGATCCAACAAGAATAGACCACTCTTCAAGGGTGCATGACCATAAAAGATATTACTCATATAAATAGAACAACCATTATTCTCTGATTTAAATGAATAACCGTCTCGCATCAAACAAGATCCAGATATAATGTTCATGCTTAATGCTGGCACCAAATAACAATTATTTAGGTCTAATACTAATCCCGAAGGTAGATGTAGAGGTAGCGTGCCGACTGCGATCACATCGACTTTGGAACCGTTTCCCACGCGCATCATCACCTCGTCCTTAACCAATCTTCGCTTGATCCGTAGTCCCTGTTTCGAGTTGCAAATATTAGCAACAGAACCAGTATCAAATACCCAGGTGCTATTGCGAGCATTAGTAAGGTACACATCAATAACATGTATATCACATATACCTTTGTTCACCTTGCCATCCTTCTTATCCGCCAAATACTTGGGGCAGTTCCGCTTCCAGTGACCAGTCTGCTTGCAATAGAAGCACTCAGTTTCAGGCTTAGGTCCAGGTTTGGGTTTCTTCTTTTGAGTAGCAACTTGCTTGCCGCTCTTTTTGAAGTTCCCCTTCTTCTTCCCTTTGCCCTTTTTCTTGAAACTAGTGGTCTTGTTGACCATCAACACTTGATGCTCCTTCTTGATTTCTACCTCCGCAGCTATCAGCATCGCGAAGAGCTCGGGAATAGTCTTGTTCATCCCTTGCATATTATAGTTCATCACGAAGCTCTTGTAGCTTGGTGGCAGTGATTGAAGAATTCTGTCAATGACGCTATCATCTGGAAGATTAACTCCCAATTGAATCAAGTGATTATTATACCCAGACATTTTGAGTATATGCTCACTGACAGAACTGTTCTCCTCCATCTTGCAGCTATAGAACTTATTGGAGACTTCATATCTCTCAATCCGGGCATTTTCTTGAAGTATTAACTTCAACTCCTGAAACATCTCATATGCTCCATGACGTTCAAAACGTCGTTGAAGTCCTGATTCTAAGCCGTAAAGCATGGCACACTGAACTATCGAGTAGTCATCAGCTTTGCTCTGCCAAACGTTCATAACATCTGGTGTTGCTCCTGCAGCAGGCCTGGCACCCAGCGGTGCTTCCAGGACGTAATTCTTCTGTGCGGCAATGAGGATAATCCTCAAGTTATGGACCTAGTCCGTGTAATTGCTACCATCATCTTTCAACTTTGCTTTCTCAAGGAACGCATTAAAATTCAACGGAACAACAGCACGGGCCATCTATCTACAATCAAACATAAACAAGCAAGATACTAATCAGGTACTAAGTTTCATGATAAATTTAAGTTCAGTTAATCAAGTTAATTAAAGAACTCCCACTTAGATAGACATCCCTCTAATCCTCTAAGTGATTACGTGATCCAAATCAACTAAACCATAACCGATCATCACGTGAGATGGAGTAGTTTTCAATGGTGAATATCGTTATGTTGATCATATCTACTATATGATTCACGCTCTACCTTTCAGTCTCCGTGTTCCGAGGCCATATCTGTATATGCTTGGCTCTTCAAGTATAACCTGAGTATTCCACGTGTGCAACTGTTTTGCACCCGTTGTATTTGAACGTAGAACCTATCACACCCGATCATCACGTGGTGTCTCAGCACGAAGAACTTTCACAACGGTGCATACTCAGGGAGAACACTTCTTGATAATTTAGTGAGAGATCATCTTATAATGCTACCGTCAATCAAAGCAAGATAAGATGCATAAAAAGGATAAACATCACATGCAATCAATATAAGTGATATGATATGGCCATCATCATCTTGTGCTTGTGATCTCCATCTCCGAAGCACCGTCGTGATCACCATCGTCACCGGCGTGACACCTTGATCTCCATCGTAGCATCGTTGTCGTCTCGCCAAGCTTATGCTTCCACGACTATCACTACCGCTTAGTAATAAAGTAAAGCATTACATCGCGATTTCATTGCATACAATAAAGCGACAACCATATGGCTCCTGCCAGTTGCCGATAACTCGGTTAGAAAACATGATCATCTCATACAATAAAATTCAGCATCATGTCTTGACCATATCACATCACAACATGCCCTGCAAAAACAAGTTAGACGTCCTCTACTTTGTTGTTGCAAGTTTTACGTGGCTGCTATGGGCTTAAGCAAGAACCAATCTCACCTACGCATCAAAACCACAACGATAGTTTGTCAAATAGACTCCGTTTTAACCTTCGCAAGGACCAGGCGTAGCCATACTCGGTTCAACTAAAGTTGGAGAGACAGTCGCCCACAAGCCACCTATGTGCAAAGCACATTGGGGGAACCGGTCTCGCGTAAGCGTACACGTAATGTTGGTCCGGGTCGTCTCGTCCAACAATGCCGCCGAACCAAAGTATGACATGCTGGTAGGCAGTATGACTTATATCGCCCAGAACTCACTTGTGTTCTACTCGTGCATATAACATCAACATAAATAACCTAGGCTCTGATACCACTGTTGGGTTTCGTAGTAATTTCAAAAAATTTCCTACGCACACGCAAGATCATGTGATGCATCACAACTAGAGGGGAGAGTGTTGTCTACGTACCCACGCAGACCGACTGCGGAAGCGATGACACAACGTAGAGGAAGTAGTCGTACGTCTTCACGATCCAACCGATCAAGCACCGAAACTACGTCACCTCCGAGTTCGAGCACACGTTCAGCTCGATGACGATCCTCGGACTCCGATCCAGCAAAGCGTCGGGGAAGAGTTCCGTCAGCACGACGGCGTGGTGATGATCTTGATGCACTACAGCAGCAGGGCTTCGCCTAAACTCCGCTACAGTATTATCGAGGACTATGGTGGCAGGGGGCACCGCACACGGCTAAGGAATAGATCACGTGGATCAACTTGTGTGTTTCTGGGGTGCCTCTGCCTCAGTATATAAAGGACTAGAGGGGGGGAGGCTGGCCGGCCATAGGAGGCGCGCCAGGAGAGTCCTACTCCCTCTGGGAGTAGGATTCCCCCCCCCAATCCTAGTTGGAATAGGACTCCTTGAGGGGGGGAAAGAGAGAGAGAGGGGGGCCGGCCACCTCTCCTAGTCCTAATAGGACTAGGGGAAGGGGGGAGGCGCGCGGCCACCTTGGGCTGCCCCTTTCTCCTTTCCACTAAGGCCCATCAAGGCCCATATGGTTCCCGGGGGGTTCCGGTAACCTCCCGGTACTCCGGTAAAATCCCGATTTCACCCGGAACACTTCCGATATCCAAACATAGGCTTCCAATATATCAATCTTTATGTCTCGACCATTTTGAGATTCCTCGTCATGTCCGTGATCACATCCGGGACTCCGAACAACCTTCGGTACATCAAAATGCATAAACTCATAATATAACTGTCATCGTAACCTTAAGCGTGCGGACCCTACGGGTTCGAGAACAATGTAGACATGACCGAGACACGTCTCCGGTCAATAACCAATAGCGGGACCTGGATGCCCATATTGGCTCCTACATATTCTACGAAGATCTTTATCGGTCAGACCGCATAACAACATACGTTGTTCCCTTTGTCACCGGTATGTTACTTGCCCGAGATTCAATCGTCGGTATTCCAATACCTTGTTCAATCTCGTTACCTGCAAGTCTCTTTACTCGTTCTGTAATACATCATCCCGCAACTAACTCATTTAGTTGCAATGCTTGCAAGGCTTAAGTGATGTGTATTACCGAGAGGGCCCAGAGATACCTCTCCGACAATCGGAGTGACAAATCCTAATCTCGAAATACGCCAACCCAACATCTACCTTTGGAGACACCTGTAATGCTCCTATATAATCACCCAGTTACGTTGTGACATTTGGTAGCACCCAAAGTGTTCCTCCGGCAAACGGGAGTTGCATAATCTCATAGTCATAGGAACATGTATAAGTCATGAAGAAAGCAATAGCAACATACTAAACGATCGGGTGCTAAGCTAATGGAATGGGTCATGTCAATCAGATCATTCAACTAATGATGTGACCTCGTTAATCAAATAACAACTCTTTGTTTATGGTTAGGAAACATAACCATCTTTGATTAACGAGCTAGTCAAGTAGAGGCATACTAGTGACACTCTGTTTGTCTATGTATTCACACATGTATTATGTTTCCGGTTAATACAATTCTAGCATGAATAATAAACATTTATCATGATATAAGGAAATAAATAATAACTTTATTATTGCCTCTAGGGCATATTTCCTTCAGAATCCCCTTCATGTACTCTGACTTTTTTGGCATCTTCGGCCTCGCAAGCCGCCTTGAATATTTCAAAGTGCTCTGCCGTGATTGTCGGATTATCCTTTACAATCTCGAAGTAGGGTTCCTTTTGTTGACGATCTGATATTTCACCCTTGCTTTCCAGGCGGCCAACGCGTCGCTAAACTTGCTCATGGCGTGTTTGTTTATCTTCTTCACTGCCGGGTCCTTATCTGGATCTTTATAATCCTTTTCATTCCGGCCCGGGAACAAGAATATCTGGTGCAACTTCTTTAGGAGGGAGGGCCTCATATTATCTATCTTGTTTAGTTTCTCATCATTGATGGTGGCGGTTGTCCGTATGATGCGGCCTATTTGATTGCCGTAGCACACGCGCGCTTCCTCGAGCGCGTTTGGCTCAAAATTGCCGTCGTCCACCTCCGTGACCACCAGTCTAGTAGTCCTAAGCGTGTTAGGAAGCCGCCACCTCTTTTCTTTCGGTTCTATACCGGCTCCGCTCCCCGAGGCAGCGTCGGTCTCAGTCTCAGCGCCGGTCTGGATGCCGGTCTGAGTCTCAGCGCCGGTCTCAGTCTTAGCACCGGTCTGCATGTCGGTCTTAGTCCCTGATGCGACCGGTGGGCCTAGCAACAACATCGGTTTATTGTCAGCAAGGCTCAAAAATTCATCTGCCGCCAGGTAGACATCGTCGAAATCACCAGAACCCTGTCCTTCATCGTTGCTAGCCATGTTTCCTACGATTAAATATAGTCAATTAATTCTAGACCTAATAAAATGAATAATGACATAAAAAGGCCTATGTTTTGCAGGAACGTTGACTCCTTCCCGGTGCGGCAAATCCTGGGCACTCGATATGTCCTAGTTTGTAGCACAAGTCATGCCAAAATTCACGGAAAATTCCGGCATGACTTTTGCTAAAAAGTGGACAAATCGAGAACCTGAAATTTGCCGGAACGGAAATGAATCAACATCCCGGCAAAACATAGGCCAGTCAGCTTCATTCCCTGGGAACAACAAAGCCACTTGGGCACAATCGAACTACTTCAATGAAAAGATATAACATGAGCAAACACTATTGAGGAATTTGCATATAACATGGCCACTTTAATGAAAAGATATAATCAACAATAATGGAATATGCAAATGAACATCAATGACATATATCATATAACAACAATCTTGTTTTTTGTTTACATAGCAACAATTAGTTTAACCAAGTTTTTGAAAAGAAAAACAATTCTGTTTTTTGTGTATAGCTAAATGCCATAGCTACTGTTTTTTATTTATAGCTAAATACTTTTGTTTTTTGTCTAAAGCTAAAAGTCTAGGAACTCCATTTTCTCTAACCCTTCTGACCTCACCGAAATTTCCACAGCAAGACCTTAGTACCTACACCCAATTTCGTCAAAAATATTCAGGTTCATAGTCTAAATAATTCAAATTTCATTTGAATGAAATTTGGAACAGATTCAGGTCCATAGTCCAAATAATTTTATATAGCTAAGTGTTTTTTGTTTATAGACTCTGTTAATTTAAATCTAAATGCTACTATTATTTACATACCCTCTATTAATTTAAAGCTAAATGGAATTACTATTTAGGCATTTTCATAAAAATTTTCCCTAGCTAATTTCCTAAAAAAATTGCTGATCATTTTTCCTAAATGCTAAAAAATGGCTACTGCCCTAAACAAATCTAGGGTTCATATGAACATTAACACAGCATCAACATATATATGAATTGCCCTAGCAAAGAGAGAGGGGAGGGTAGGGGAGAGGAGAGGCAGAGCCTTACGGTCGGCGGCAAGGGCAGGCTCTGGCTCAGGTGGCGGAGGTCCTGGGCGGGCTCGGGCGGCGGCGGTGAGGTCGAGGGCGGCGGCGGTGAGGTCGACGACGGCCTCGGGCGGCGGCGGTGTGGTCGAAGGTGGCCTCGGGCGGCGGCGGTGTGGTCAAAGGCGGCAGGGTGACGACGGCGATGGAGCAGTTGGGGGAGAGGGGGGAGTGGAGGGGGAAGGACTTAGCGAAATTTTGAGCCCGCGCGACCGGGGGTTAAGTCAAACTAGCAGTAGCGCGTTTTGCCGAAGTTCGCTATAGCTAAGTTAGCTATAGCGTTTTCCAGCGAAATGCGCTACAACTATTCCTTTCTATTTTATTTTTATTTTTCTTTTGTTTTCTTTACATTTTCTTTTTTTCATTTCTCCTTTTTCTATTTCTTTCATTTTCATTTACTTTTCTATTTATTTTCTTTTTCATAGCAGTAGCGCTCTACAACATAAACGCACTGCTACAAAGTTTTTAGCAGTAGCGTGCTTCTGGAAGAACCGGTACTACTATTCCTAGCCTACCGGCACCAGCGAGGGAATTATAGTAGTAGCGCTTTTCCGCGCGGACGTGCTATTGCTACAACAATGGTTGTAGCGTGCTTTTGTAACAAGCGCTACTAATAAGTAGCAATAGCACCGTGTTTTGACCAGTGCTACTGCTATACCTCTGTGTATAAGGTTTTCCCTAGTGGTGTACTTCAAAATCTTGTCAAGGTATGTACTCATTGAAAAAAACTTATCAAGCATCTTGATCTATCTCTATAGATCTTGATGGTCAATATGTAAGCAACTTCACCAAGGTTTTTCTTTGAAGAACTCCTTTCAAACACTCCTTTATGCTTTCCAAAAAATTCTACATCATTTCTGATCAACAATATGTCATTCACATATACTTATTAGAAAGGCTGTAGTGCTCCCACTCACTTTCTTGTAAATACAGGCTTCTCCAAAAGTCTGTATAAAACCATAAGCTTTGATCAACTCATCAAAGTGTATATTCCAACTCCGAGATGCTTGCACCAGTCCGTAGATGGATCACTGGAGCTTGCACACTTTGTTAGCACCTTTAGGATCGGCAAAACCTTCTGGTTGCATCATATACAACTCTTCTTTAATAAATCCATTAAGCAATGCTGTTTTGACATCCATTTGCCAGATTTCATAAAATGTGGCAATTGCTAACATGATTCGGATAGACTTACACATCGATACGAGTGAGAAAATCTCATCGTATTCAACACCTTGAACTTGTCGAAAACCTTTTTCGACAATTTGTGCTTTGTAGATAGTAACACTACCGTCAGCGTCCATCTTCCTTTTGAAGATCCATTTATTCTCTATGGCTCGCCGATCATCGGGTAGGTCCACCAAAGTCCACACTTTGTTCTTATACATGGATCCCATCTCAGATTTCATGGCCTCAAGCCATTTCGCGGAATCTAGGCTCATCATCACTTCCTCATAGTTCGTAGGTTCATCATGGTCTAGTAACATGACTTCCAGAACAGGATTACCGTATCACTCTGGTGCGGATCATACTCTGGTTGACCTATGAGGTTCGGTAGTAACTTGATCTAAAGTTTCATGATCATCACCATTAACTTCCTTACTAATTGGTGTAGGCATCACTGGAACTGATTTCTGTGATGAACCATTTTCCAATTCGAGAGAAGGTACAACTACCTCATCAAGTTCTACTTTCCTCCAACTCACTTCTTTCGAGAGAAAACCCTTCTCTAGAAAGGATCCATTCTTAGCAACGAATATCTTGCCTTTGGATTTGGGTTCGAGCTTATCAGGTTGAAGCTTTTTCACATAAGCATCGCAACCCCAAACTTTAACAAAACGACAGCTTAGGTTTCTTGCCAAACCACAGTTCATATGGTGTCATCTCAACAGATTTAGATGGTGCCCTATTTAACGTGAATGCATCAGTCTTAAATGCATAACCCCAAAACGATAGTGGTAAATCGGTAAGAGACATCATAGATCGCACCATATCTAATAAAGTATGATTACGACGTTCGGACACACCATTACTCTGTGGTGTTCCAGGTGGCATGAGTTGTGAAACTATTCCACTTTGTTTCTAAATGAAGGCCAAACTCGTAACTCAAATATTCGCCTCCGCGATCATATCGTATAAACTTTATTTTCTTGATACAATGATTCTCAACTTCACTCTGAATTTCTTTAACTTTTTCAAATGTTTCAGACTTGTGTTTCATTAAGTAGATATACCCATATCTGCTTAAATCATGTGTGAAGGTCAGAAAATAACGATACCCGCCGCGAGGCTCAACACTCATCGGACCACATACATCAGTATGTATTATTTCCAATAAGTCAGTGGCTCGCTCCATTGTTCCGGAGAATGGAGTTTTAGTCATCTTGCCCATGAGGCATGGTTCGCAAGCATCAAGTGATTCCAAAAGCCCATCAGCATGGAGTTTCTTCATGCGCTTTACACCAATATAACCTAAACGGTAGTGCCACAAATAAGTTGCACTATTATTATTATCTTTGCATCTTTTGGCATCAATAGTATGTGTATCAGTGTGGTCAAGATTCAATAAACCATTTACATTGGATGTAAGACCATAGAAGGTTTTATTCATGTAAACAGAACACAAATTATTCTCTGACTTAAATGAATAACCGTATCGCAATAAACATGATCCAATCATATTTATGCTCAACGCAAACACCAAATAAAATTTATTTAGTTCCAATACTAATCCCGAAGGTAGAGGGAGTATGCGATGGTGATCTTATCAACCTTGGAATCATTTCCAACACACATCGTCACCTCGCCCTCAATTAGTCTTTGTTCATTTTGTAACTCCTTGTTTCGAGTTACTAATCATAGCAAATGAACCGGTATGAAATACCCATGGGATACTATGAACACTAGTAAAGTACACATCAATAACATGTATATCCTATATACTTTTGTTCACTTTGCCATCCTTCTTATCCACCAAGTATTTGGGGCAGTTCCGCTTCTAGTGACCATTTCCTTTGCAGTAGAAGCACTCAGTTTCAGGCTTGGGTCTAGCTTTGGGCTTCTTCACGGGAGTGACAACTTGCTTGTCATTCTTGAAGTTCCCTTTCTTTCCCTTGCCCTTTTACTTGAAACTAGTGGTCTTGTCAACCATCAACATTTGATGCTTTTCTTGATTTCTACCTTCGCCGATTTCAGCATCACGAAGAGCTCGGGAATCGTTTTCGTCATCCCTTGCATATTATAGTGAAGGAAATATGCCCTAGAGGCAATAATAAAGTTATTATTTATTTCCTTATATCATGATAAATGTTTATTATTCATGCTAGAATTGTATTAACCGGAAACATAATACATGTGTGAATACATAGACAAACAGAGTGTCACTAGTATGCCTCTACTTGACTAGCTCGTTGATCAAAGATGGTTATGTTTCCTAACCATAGACATGAGTTGTCATTTGATTAACGAGATCACATCATTAGGAGAATGATGTGATTGACTTGATCCATTCCGTTAGTTTAGCACTTGATCATTTAGTTTGTTGCTATTGCTTTCTTCATGACTTATACATGTTCCTATGACTATGAGATTATGCAACTCCCGTTTACCGGAGGAACACTTTGTGTGCCACCAAACGTCACAATGTAACTGGGTGATTATAAAGGTGCTCTACAGCTGTCTCCGAAGGTACTTGTTGGGTTGGCGTATTTCGAGATTAGGATTTGTCACTCCGATTGTCGGAGAGGTATCTCTAGGCCCACTCGGTAATGCACATCACTATAAGCCTTGCAAGCATTGCAACTAATGAGTTAGTTGCAGGATGATGTATTACGGAACGAGTAAAGAGACTTGCCGGTAACGAGATTGAACTAGGTATTGAGATACCGACGATCGAATCTCGGGCAAGTAACATACCGATGACAAAGGGAACAACGTATGTAGTTATGCAGTTTGACTGATAAAGATCTTCGTAGAATATGTGGGAGCCAATATGAGCATCCAGGTTCCGCTATTGGTTATTGACCGGAGACGTGTCTCGGTCATGTCTACATAGTTCTCGGACCCGTATGGTCCGCACGCTTAACGTTTGGATGACAGTTATATTATGAGTTTATATGTTTTGATGTACCGAAGGTTGTTCGGAGTCCCGGATGTGATCACGGACATGACAAGGAGTCTCGAAATGGTCGAGACATGAAGATTGATATATTGGAAGCCTATGTTTGGATATCGGAAGTGTTCCGGGTGAAATCGGGATTTTACCGGAGTACCGGGAGGTTACCGGAACCCCCCGGGAGCTTAACGGGCCATAGTGGGCCTTGTGGAGAAGAGGAGAGGCGGCCAGGGCAGGGCCGCGCGCCCCTCCCCCCTAGTCCGAATAGGACAAGGAGAGGGGGGCGGCGCCCCCCTTCCTTCCTCTCTCCCTCCTCTTTTCCCCTCCCAAGTCCTAATCCAACTAGGAAAGGGGGGAGTCCTACTCCCGGTGGGAGTAGGACTCCTCCTGGCGCGCCCCCTCTAGGCCGGCCGCACCTTGCCCCTTGCTCCTTTATATACGGGGGCAGGGGGCACCCTAGAGACACAACAATTGATCGTTTGATCTTTTAGCCGTGTGCGGTGCCCCCCTCCACCATAGTCCACCTCGATAATACTATAGTGGTGCTTAGGCGAAGCCCTGCATCGGTAGAACATCATCATCATCACCACACCGTCGTGCTGACGAAACTCTCCCTCAACACTCGGCTGGATCGGAGTTCGAGGGACGTCATTGGGCTGAACGTGTGCTGAACTCGGAGGTGCTGTGTGTTCGGTACTTGATCGGTCGGATCGTGAAGACGTATGACTACATCAACCGCGTTGTGCTAACGCTTCCGCTTTTGGTCTACGAGGGTACGTGGAAAACACTCTCCCCTCTCATTGCTATGCATCACCATGATCTTGTGTGTGTGTAGGAATTTTTTTGAAATTACTACGTTCCCCAACATATAGTTCATCACGAAGTTCCAGTAACTTGGTGATAGTGACAAGAGAATTCTGTCAATCACTATTTTATATGGAAGATTAACTCCCACTTTATTCAAGCGATAGTAGTACTCAGACATTCTGAGCACATGCTCACTGGTTGAGCCTATTCTCCTCCATCTTGTAGGCAAAATACTTGTCAAAGGTCTCATACCTCTCGACTTGGTCATGAGTCTGAAATACCAATTTCAGCTCTTGGAACATCTTATATGCTCTGTGGTGTTCAAAACGGTTTTTAAGTCCAGGTTCTAAGACGTAAAGCATGGTGCACTAAACTATCAAGTAGTCATCATACCGAGCTTGCCAAACGTTCATAACGTCTGCATCTGCTCCTGCAATAGGTCCTTCACCTAGCGGTGCATCAAGGACATAATTCTTCTATGCAGCAATGAGGATAGTCCTCAGATCACGGACCCAGTCCGCATCATTGCTACTATCATTTTTCAACTTATTTTTTCTCTAGGAACATATCAAAAAATAAATGGGGAGCTACATCGCAAACTATTGATCTACAACATAGATATGCAAATACTATGAGGACTAAGTTCATGATAAATTAAACTTCAATTAATCATATTACTTAAGAACTCTCACTTAGATAGTGATAACCCACAAGTATAGGGGATCGCAACAGTTTTCGATAATTAAGAGTGTCGAATCCAACGAGGAGCTAAAGGTAGAATAAATATTCCCTCAAGTTCTATCGACCACCGATACAACTCTACGCACGCTTGACATTCGCTTTACCTAGAACAAGTATGAAACTAGAAGTACTTTGTAGGTGTTGTGGGATAGATTTGCAAGATAATAAAGATGACGTAAATAAAAAGTAGGGGCTGTTTAAGTAAAGACACAATAAAGTAAATATAGCGAGTGTGGAAAAGTGGTGGTAGGAGTTACGAAATTGCCCCTAAGCAATTGACTACTTTACTAGACCAATAGCAAGTATTATGAGGGAGAGGCTACTGCTAGCATGTCATCCCTGACTTGGAATTCTATGCACTTATGATTGGAACTATTAGCAAGCATCCGCAACTACTAACGTTCACTAAGGTAAAACCCACCATAGCATTAAGATATATTGGTCCCCCTTCAATCTCGTATGCATTAATTTATATGCTAGGTTGAAGCTTCTGTCACTCTTGCCCTCCAATACATAGTCCTATCAACATACAACTAACCCTATGGTATGATCCACGCGCGCAATCATATGATGGGCACCAAAGGACAGCAACATAACCACAAGCAAATTAAATCAATCATAGCAATTCATAAACCACCGATAGGACAACGAAAATCTACTCAGACATCATAGGATGGCAACACATCATTGGATAATAATATGAAGCATAAATCACCATGTTCAAGTAGAGGGTACAACGGGTTGCTGGAGAGTGGACCGCTGTAGATAGAGGGAGGAAGGTGATGGAGATGTTGGTGAAGATGGCGGAGGTGTTGGTGTAGATCGCGATGATGATGATGATGGCCACGGCAGCGTTCCGGCGCCACCGGAAGAGAAGGGAAGAGGGGGGCCCTTCGTATTCTTCTTCCTTGACCTCCTCCCTAGATGGGAGAAGGGTTTCCCCTCTGGTCCTTGGCCTCCATGGCATGGGAGGGGCGAGAGCCCCTCTGATATTGGATCTGTCTCTTTGTCTTTCTCTGTTTTTGCGTTCCCAGATTCTACCCTTTCACCGTTTCTTATATTCCCGGAGATCCGTAACTCCGATTTGGCTGAAATTTTAACACGATCTCTATCAGGATATTAGCTTTATTGCAGCGAAAGAAGGGCATCAACCGCCTTACGGGGTGGCCACGAGGGTCAGGGGCGTGCCCCCTGCCTCGTGGCCCCCTCGGGCATCGTCTCACGTGGATTTTTCTTCCCAAAAATCATATATATTCCAAAAAAATCTCTGTCGGTTTTTATCCTGTTTGGACTCCGTTTGATATGGATATTCTGCGAAACAAAAAACATGCAACAAACAGGAACTGGCACTGGGCACTTGATCAATATGTTAGTCCCAAAAATAGTATAAAAAGTTGCCAAAAGTATATGGAAGTTGTAGAATATTGGCATGGAACAATCAAAAATTATAGATACGACAGAGACGTATCAGATAGACATCCCTCTTGTCATCTAAATGATCACGTGATCCATATCAACTAAACCATGTCCGATCATCACGTGAGATGGAGTAGTTTTCAATGGTGAACATCTCTATGTTGATCATATCTACTATATGATTCACGTTCGACCTTTCGTTCTTAGTGTTCCGAGGCCATATCTGCATATACTAGGCTCGTCAAGTTTAACCCGAGTATTCCGCGTGTGCAAAACTGGCTTGCACCCGTTGTATGTGAACGTAGAGCTTATCACACCCGATCATCACGTGGTGTCTCGGCACGACGAACTGTCGCAACGGTGCATACTCAGGGATAACACTTATACCTTGAAATTTAGTGAGGGATCATCTTATAGTGCTACTTCCGTACTAAACAAAATAAGATGCATAAAAGATAAACATCACACACAATCAAAATATGTGACATGATGTGGGCATCATCATATTGTGCCTTTGATCTCCATCTCCAAAGTACCGTCATGATCTCCATCGTCACCGGCATGACACCATGATCTCCATAATCTTGATCTCTATCAACATGTCATCACATGTCGTCTCGCCAACTATTGCTTTTGCAACTATTGCTATCGCATAGCGATAAAGTAAAGCAATTATATAGCGCTTGCATCTTATGCAATAAAGAGACAACCATAGGGCTTCTGCCAGTTGCTGATAACTTTAACAAAACATGATCATCTCATGCAACAAATTATAGCCCATCATGTCTTGACCATATCACATCACAACATGCCCTGCAAAAACAAGTTAGATGTCCTCTACTTTGTTGTTGCAAGTTTTATGTGGCTGCTACAGGCTTCTAGCATGAACTGTTCTTACCTACACATCAAAACCACAACGATTTTTCATCAAGTGTGCTGTTTTAACCTTCAACAAGGAACGGGCGTAGTCAAACTTGATTCAACTAAAGCTGGAGAAACAGACACCCACTAGCCACCTGTGTGCGAAGCATGTCAGTAGAACCAGTCTCATGAACGCGGTCATGTAATGTCGGTCTGGGCCTCTTCATCCAACATACTGCCGAATCAAAGTAAGACATGCTGGTAAGCAGTATGACTATTATCGCCCACAACTCCTTGTGTTCTACTCATGCATATAACATCTATGCGTAGACCTGGCTCGGATGCCACCTAGTAGACCGAAAGCGGAAGCATTTAGTAACGTGGTTGATGTAGTCGAACGTCTTCACGATCCAACCGATCCAAGTACCGAACGTACGGTACCTTCGTGTTCAGCACACGTTCAGCTGGATGATGCCCCTCAAGCTCTTGATCTAGTTGAAGAAGAGGGAGAGTTCCGTCAGCATGACGGCGTGGTGACGGTGATGATGAAGTTATCGACGCAGGGCTTCGCCTAAGCACTATGATGATATGACCGAGGTGTGTAACTGTGGAGCGGGGCACTGCACACGGCTAAGACAAATCTTGGAGTGCCTTTGGGGTGCCCCCTGCCCATGTATATAAAGGAGGGAAAGAGAGAGGCCGGCCCTCCTAGGGGCGCGCCAAGTGTAGGGAGTCCTACTAGGACTCCCAAGTCCTAGTAGAATTCCCTTTCCTTTTCGGAGTAGGAAAGAAGGAAAGGAGGGAGAGGGAGAAGGAAAGGGGGGGCTTCAACCCCACCCCTTGTCCAATTCGGTTTGGGCAGGGGGGAGGCGCACGCCACCTCGTGGTCCTTCTTCCCTCTCTCCAATAAAGCCCAATAAGGCCCATTAACTTCCCCCCGCGAATTCCTGGAACTCTCCGGTACTCCGAAAAATACCCGAATCACTCGGAACCTTTCCGATGTCCGAATATAGCCTTCCAATATATCGATATTTACCTCTCGACCATTTCGAGACTCCTCGTCATGTCCGTGATCTCATCCGGGACTCCGAACAAACTTCGGTCATCAAATCACATAACTCATAATATAAATCATCATCGAACGTTAAGCATGCGGACCCTACGGGTTTGAGAACTATGTAGACACGACCGAGACACATCTCCGGTCAGTAACCAATAGAAGAACCTGAATGCTCATATTGGATCCTACATATTATATGAAGATCTTTATCGGTCAAACCACATAACATTATACGTTATTCCCTTTGCCATCGATATGTTACTTGCCCGAGATTTGATCGTCGGTATCATCATACCTAGTTCAATCTCATTACCGGCAAGTCTCTTTACTCGTTTTGTAATGCATCATCCCGTAACTAACTCATTAGTCACATTGCTTGCAAGGCTTATAGTGATGATCATTACCGAGAGGGCCAGAGATACCTCTCCGACATTCGGAGTGACAAATCCTAATCTCGATCTATGCCAACTCAACAAACACCATCGGAGACACCTGTAGAGAATCTTTATAATCACCTAGTTACATTGTGACATTTGATAGCACACGAAGTGTTCCTCTAGTATTCGGGAGTTGCATAATCTCATAGTCATAGGAACAGTATAATTCATGAAGAAAGCAATAGCAATAAACTAAACGATCATAGTGCTAAGCTAACAGATGGGTCTTGTCCATCACACCATTCTCTAATGATGTGATCCCGTTCATCAAATGACAACACATGTATATGGCTAGGAAACTTAACCATCTTTGATTAATGAGCTAGTCAAGTAGAGGCATACTAGGGACACTATGTTTGTCTATGTATTAACACATGTACTAAGTTTCCGGATTAATACAATTCTAGCATGAATAATAAACATTTATCATAATATAAGGAAATATAAATAACAACTTTATTATTGCCTCTAGGGCATATTTCCTTCACTTTCGTCAGGAGAAGCACCGACACCTATCCCCTTTCAAATTGCTGCCCTGTGGTAGCCCTTTCCCGCTCATATTTTCGAGGAAGAGTCCCAAGGCATCTATATAAGGGACAGGGCGGCCACCGTAGTAGGGGATCGGCTGATCAGCTCCTACCCAAAGCCTTTGCGCCCTTGCTAGCACCAACATGCTCTGTCTCATCTTGTAGCTCCTAGAGCACTGTCCACAAGCAATACAACCAAGCATGAGTCGGGTATTACACTGCAAGGTGGCCTGAACCTGGGTAGCTCATTGTGTCCTTGCCTAGCTCTTAGCCTCGTAAACGTAAAGCCAGGCCCCTAGAGCTCGAACCAGGGTTTTTAGAGGGTTTCCCATGGCCCAGAATCAATTCCCCGACATTTGGTGTGCAAGGTCGGGGCCATGGTTTTTGCACCTTAAGCTTCAGCTCCGCCATGGCTGACGACCGAGCCTGTCGCCCCCAGTGCCATGCCAACCGTGTCCATACGGAGCCTGTCGCCGTCCCTCGCGTCCGCCGCAATATGTCTCCAACGTATCTATAATTTTTGATTGTTCCATGCTATTAAAGTGTCACTCTTGGATGTTTTATATTCATTTTCTAGCAACTTTATATCATTTTTTGGGACTAACCTATTGACATAGTGCATAGTGCCGGTTGTTGTTTTTTTACTTCATAGAATATCCATATCAAACAAAGTCCAAATGCAGCAAAAGTTTTGGGAGATTTTTTCTGCCCAGAAGACACCCAGGAGGCCCAAGATGTGCACCAAAGGGGCCCTGTGGGGCCCACTTGGCACCAGGGCATGCCAGGGCCCCCAGTCATGCCCTGTTGGGTAGTGGAGCCCATAGGCACCCCCTCCACCACCTCTCAGCTTTATAAATACTCAAATATTCCAGAAACCCTAGGGGATTCGTCGAAACACAATTCCAGCCACCGCAAGTTCCAGAACCACGAGATCCAATCTAGAGGCCTTTTCTGGCACCTTGTCGGAGGAGGAAACTATCACGGAGGGGTTCACCATTGTAACGCCCCAGATATAACTTTCCCAATTTGTACTCCAACTCTTGCCGTTTCCGGCGTTAAGTTATATTTATTTCTCGGGTTCGGGTCTTTGTCTCCGTGTGTTGTTTTCGTTGTCATGCATCTCATATCATGTCATCATGTGCATTGCATTTGCATACGTGTTCATCTCATGCATTCGAGCATTTTCCCCGTTGTCCGTTTTGCATTCCGGCGCTTCGTTCTCCTCCGGTGGTCATTTCTAGCTTTATCTCGTGTGTGGGGATTAAAAATTTATGGATTGGACTGAGACTTGCCAAGCGGCCTTGGTTTACTACCGGTAGACCGCCTGTCAAGTTTCGTATCATTTGGACTTCGTTTGATACTCCAACGGTTAACCGAGGGACCGAAAAGGCCTCGTGTGTGTTGCAGCCCAACACCCCTCCAATTTGGCCCAAAACCCACCAAACTCTGCTCCATCATCTAGAGCATTCGATCACGATCGCGTGGCCGAAAACCGCACCTCATTTGGACTCTCCTAGCTCCCCCTATGCCTATATATACACCCCCCGTTTTTTGGATCTCCTCCTCCCACGAAACCCTAAAAAAACGCATCCCGCCACCGACGGACACGTCCGCCCCGGCCGGACGCGTCCGCCGCCGCGCCCAGCTAGTTGCATCGAGGGTGTTACAACCATCCTCATTGGTGATCCTCCGATGATGCGTGAGTAGTTTACCACAGACCTTCGGGTCTGTAGGCAGTAGCTAGATGGCTTCTTCTCTCTTTTTGATCTTCGATACAATGTTCACCTCGATGTTCTTGGATATCTATTTGATGTAATGACTTTTTGCGGTGTGTTCGTTGGGATCCGATGAATTGTGAGTTTATGACCAGATCTATCCATGAATACTATTTGGGTCTTTGTTGAACTCTTATATGCATGATCTTTATAGCCTCGTATTTCTTCTCCGAAACTTTGGTTTGGTTTAGCCAACTAGATTGATTTTTCTTGCAACGGGAAGATGTGCATTGTGATGGGTTCGATCTTGCGGTGCTCATTCTCAGTGACAAAAGGAGACATGACACGCACGTATCATTGCTATTAAGGATAAAAGGATGGGGTCTATTTCTACATGAATAGATCTTGTCTACATCATGTCATCGTTCTTATTGCATTACTCTGTTTTTCCATGAACTTAATATACTAGATGCATACTGGATAGCGGTCGATGTGTGGAGTAATAGTAGTAGATGCAGGCCGAAGTCGGTCTATTAATCTTGGATGTGATGCCTATATACATAATCATTACCTTGGATATCGTCATCATTATTTGCTCTTCTATCAATTGCCCAACAGTAATTTGTTACCCACCGTATGCTATTTTTCTCGAGAAAAACCACTAGTGAAATCTACGGCCCCGGGGTCTATTTCCTATCATATTATTTTCAGATCTATTATTCTAAAAACTCAAAAATACCTTGCTGCATTTTTTCTTTATTTATTTTATTTTGTGTTTTTGATAGATCTATCTATCCAATCTTATACAATTTACCCCTCTTACGCGTTGGGTTGCAAGTTTTTGTGGTTTGTGTGCAGGTGCTGTTTACATAGTGTTTCTTGGTTCTCCTACTGGATTGATAGCCTTGGTTTCATAACTGAGGGGAATACTCACCGTTGCTATGCCGCATCATCCTCTCCTCTTCGGGGAATTACCAACGTAGATACAAGCAATCGGGAAGAATTTCTGGCGCCATTGCCAGAGAGACATCATCAACATCTATCAGGTTCCTACGCACAAACTCTCATCTCCTTGCAATTACTTTATTTATCATTTTCCTCTCGTTTTCATCTCCCCCATTTCTAAAATGTTTGTGCATAAATACAAAAATATGTTTTGTTTGCCTTTTTCTCATTCGATCTTTTGTTTGCTTGTGATCTTGCTTGCCTACTTTGTTGTTGTGGCTAGTTCTTCACCTACTACATGTACCCCTGAGAAAGAAGTTCTCAATTTCAAGCAGAGGGGAGGAGATAATTGGAAAGATGCTTGGTACAGAATTTTTGATGCTCATAATAGATCTATTCGAAAGCAATCCACTACTATTCTTCTTCGTATTTTTTATGTGGGCATTACCACTTGGTATAGATTTGTTCTTGATACTATACGAAGGGAATTTCTTGATGTGCCCTCCTTTGGATGCTTTTAATGCTATAGGAAATTTAGTGGGATCACCTCCTATCATTATCAATGAAATGATTTTAACTCTTGAGCATGTTATGCAAAGGTTAGATGCTATTGAAAAGAAAATGCTGACCGAAGAACATATTGAAAATTTGGATAAAAGGATTCACAATCTTGCTAATAAAATTTGGGCAAAGGTAGGAGATACTGTTAAGTTACTAAGAGAAAAGAACCCGTAGCTAACAAGAGGGTAGAAGAGAGCCCTGCTAGAATTGGTAAGTTGGAAGAAATTTTTAGTAACTTGAGCTCAACTTTTTCTTCCATTAAAACTATTGAAAAGACTCATATTAGCAAGAATTGCAAATCTACACACGCTCCTAAGAACAAGGGTGACACTTCTAGTAGCAACAATGAAGATCTAAAGATGATTAGTGTTCACCCAAACTTCGTACATTTAATAAAGAGACCAATCTATAAAAATACTTCTATTGATTTTGTTCCCATGAGCTTGATTATCAAAATTTATATGATAGAACTTCTAGAGAGAATGGTTGTGTTATTGAGGAATTGAAAACTAAAGATGATAATACTTGAATCTATGCATATGCCTAGCCAGGTGCATAAAATGATAGCGCTTGTTGGGAGGCAACACAATGAATACAATATTTTTTCTCCCATTGATACTCTGGCTCACGGCCCGAGACCAAATGCGGCTATTTAAGCCGGCTGACGTCCCCCCAACTCTAGCCACATCTACCACCCCCTCTCCGCGTCGCCAGCTTGATCCCATCCACCTCTCTCCCGCTCCGCCGCTCTTCCCACGCCCCCGGCTTCGCGATGGCTCGGCAAAAGAAGACCACATATGCTATGCTCACACTGGAGTGCCGGTTCCAGATTGAGGATGAGATCCGGCCGAGGCGCACCGTCGGCCTGCCTCCGGACACGCTGATACGTCTCCATCGTATTTACTTTTCCAAACTCGTTTGCCCTTGTTTTGGACTCTAACTTGCATGATTTGAATGGAACTAACCTGGACTGATGTTGTTTACAACAATTGCCATGGTGTTATTTTTGTGTGGAAATAAAAGTTCTTGGATTGACCTAAAAATTTACGGAGAATATTTTTGGAATGTATAAAAAATATTGGCAAAAGAATCAACCAGAGGGGGCCACCCAGAGGCCACAAGCCCTGGGGGCACGCCCTGTGGGCTTGTGGCCCCCCTGGACCTCCTCTGACCTCAACTCCAACTCTATATAACCCTATTCGAGGAGAAAAAAAATCGGAGAGAAGGATTCACCACGCTTTACAATACGGAGCCACTACTGTCTCCTATTCTTCATCGGGAGGGCTGGTCTGGAGTCAGTTTGGGGCTTCGGAGAGGGGGATTCGTTGAGGGAGTCCTGGACTAAGGGGTCCTCGAGCGTCCGGCCTATTGGATAAGGGCCGGACTGATGGCCGTGAAGATACGAAGACCGAAGACTCTACCCGTGTCCGGATGGGACTCTCCTTGGCGTGGAAGGCAAGCTTGACAACCAAATATGAATACTCCTTTCTTTGTAACTGACCTTGTGTAACCCTAGATCCCTCCTGTGTCTATATAAACCGGAGGGCTAGGTCCGTAGATAGATACACATAATCATAGCCAGACTAGACTTTTAGGGTTTAGCCATTATGATCTCGTGGTAGATCAACTCTTGTAATACTCATATTCATCAAGATCAATCAAGCAGGAAGTAGGATATTACCTCCATAGAGAGGGCCCGAACCTGGGTAAACATTGTGTCCCCCGTCTCCTATTACCATCGATCCTAGACGCACAGTTCGGGACCCCTACCCGAGATCCGCCGGTTTTGACACCGACAGTGGTGCTTTCATTTAGAGTTCCATTGTGTCATCAAAAGATAGGATCGACGGCTCGCCTTGTTCACAAGGACAATGTTACCTCCGGAGGAGCACTGGCCCCAGGCCAAACCCTCCGGCTGTGCGGCTTCATTATGACCGCCCGTCGGCCATTAAGCTGACGCTGACTTCTCGGGTCATAAAAAATCCTCTTCAGGTTGACTCTAAGTACTCCAAGCAGAAGGATCCGGCGGAGCTGTCGTCTTTAAACGAGCTCCTAGATCGCATCGCCGCCCTGGGGGTCGCCACGGACTATGATCGGATTGGGCTTAAACCCGACCAGAGAGAAATTAAAACTCCGCCGATCACCCATCAAGTAGCGGTAGTAGAGGAGCAAGACGACAACTCTTGCTCTATATTAAGGATGAACTACCTTCAGATCTCCGAACTTGATGAAGGAAATATGCCCTAGAGGCAATAATAAAGTTGTTATTTATATTTCCTTATATCATGATAAATGTTTATTATTCATGCTAGAATTGTATTAACCGGAAACTTAGTACATGTGTGAATACATAGACAAAAAGAGTGTCCCTAGTATGCCTCTACTTGACTAGCTCCTTAATCAAAGATGGTTAAGTTTCCTAGCCATGGACATGTGTTGTCATTTGATGAACGGGACCACATCATTATAGAATGATGTGATGGACAAGACCCATCCGTTAGCTTAGTATAATGATCATTCAGTTTTATTGCTACTACTTTCTTCATGACTTATACATGTTCCTCTGACTATGAGAATATGCAACTCCCGAATACCGTAGGAACACCTTGTGTACTATCAAACGTCACAATGTAACTGGGTGATTATAAAGATGCTCTATAGGTGTCTCCAATGGTGTTTGTTGAGTTGGCATAGATCGAGATTAGGATTTGTCACTCCGTCTATCGGAGAGGTATCTCTGGGCCCTCTCGGTAATGCACATCACTATAAGCCTTGCAAGCAATGTGACTAATGAGTTAGTTGTAGGATGATGCATTAAGGAACGAGTAAAGGGACTTGCCGGTAACGAGATTGAACTAGGTATTGAGATATCGACGATCGAATCTCGGGCAAGTAACATACCGATGACAAAGGGAACAACGTATGTTGTTATGCGGTTTGACCGAAAAAGATTTTCGTAGAATATGTAGGAGCCAATATGAGCATCCAGGTTCCGCTATTTGTTATTGACCGGACATGAGTCTCGGTCATGTCTACATAGTTCTCGAACCCATAGGGTCCGCACGCTTAACGTTCGGTGACGATCGGTATTATGAGTTTATGTGCTTTGATGTACCGAAGGTTGTTCGGAGTCCCAGATGAGATCATGGACATGACGAGGAGTCTCGAAATGTTCGAGACGTAAAGATCGATATATTGGAAGGCTATATTCGAACATCGGAAAGGTTCTGAGTGGTTCGGGTATTTATCGGAGTATTAGAGTACCGAAATGTTCTGAGCGGCGCCCCCTCCTTCCTTCTCTTCTCTCTTCCCCTTCCTTCTCTCCTACTCCTACTACTTGGAAAGGGATGAATCCTACTCCCGGTAGGAGTAGGACTCCCCAGGGCGCGCCATAGTAGAGGGTCGGCCCTCCCCCCCCTCCACTCCTTTATATACGGGGGTGGGGGCACCCCATAGACGCACAAGTTGATCATTGATCTTTTAGCCGTGTGTGGTGCCCCCCTCCACCATAATCCACCTCGGTCACATCGTAGCAGTGCTTAGACGAAGCCCTGTTCCGGTAGCATCATCATCACCGTCATCACGCCGTCGTGCTGACTAAGCTCTCCCTCGAAGCTCTACTGGATTGTGAGTTCATGGGACGTCACCGAGCCAAACATGTGCAGATCGCGGAGGTGTCGTACCTTCGGTACTAGGATCGGTCGATCGTGAAGACGTATGACTACGTCAACCGCGCTGTCATAACGCTTCCACTTACGGTCTACAAGGGTACGTAGACAACACTCTTCCCTCTCATTGCTATGCATCACCATGTTCTTGCGTGTGCGTAGGAATATTTTTGAAATTACTGCGTTCCCCAACAGTGGCATCCGAGCCAGGTCTATGCGTAGATGTTATATGCACGAGTAGAACACAAATGAGTTGTGGGCGTGGGTATATACATATGGCTTGCCGTCACTAGTTGATTCTTGATTAAGCGGCATTGTTGGATGAAGCGGCTCAGACCGACATTACGCGTACGATTACGCGAGACTGGTTCTACCGATGTGCTTCGCACATAGGTGGCTGGTGGGGTGTCGGTTTCTCCATAATCGGATTCAGTGAACATGGTTCTTTCTGAAGATCAAAAAGCAATCACTATACTGCGTTGTGGTTTTTGATGCGTAGGTAAGAACAGTTCTTGCTCAGCCCATAGCAGCCAAGTAAAACTTGCAACAACAAAGTAGAGGACGTCTAACTTGTTTTTGCACGACATGTTGTGATGTGACATGGTCAAGACGTGATGAGATATAAGTTGTTATATGAGATGATCATGTTTTGTTGAAGTTATCGGCAACTAGCAGAAGCCTTATGGTTGTCTCTTTATTGCATAAGATGCAAGCGCCAAATAATTGCTTTACTTTATCACTATGCGATAGCAATAGTTGGCGAGACGACCATGTGATGACACATTGATAGAGATCAAGATGATGGAGATCATGGTGTCATGCCGGTGACGATAGAGATCATGACGATGCTTTCGAGATGGAGATCAAAGGCGGAAGATGATCATGGCCATATCATGTCACATATTTTGATTGCATGTGATGTTTATCCTTTATGCACCTTATTTTGCTTAGTTCGGCGGTAGCATTATAAGATGATCTCTCACTAAATTTCAAGGTATAAGTGTTCTCCATGAGTATGCACCGTTGCGACAGTTCGTCGTGCCGAGACACCACGTGATGATCGGGTGTGATAAGCTCTACGTTCACATACAACGGGTGCAAGCCAGTTTTGCACACGCGGAATACTCATGTTAAACTTGATGAGCCTAGCATATGGAGATATGGCCTCGGAACATTGGAGACCGAAAGGTCGAGCGTGAATCATATAGTAGATATGATCAACATAGTGATGTTCACCATTGAAAACTACTCCGTCTCACATGATGATCGGACATGGTTTAGTTGATATGGATCACGTGATCACTTAGATGATTAGAGGGATGTCTATCTAAGTGGGAGTTCTTAAGTAATATGATTAATTGAACTTAAATTTATCATGAACTTAGTCCTGATAGTATTTGCATATCTATGTTGTAGATCAATTGCTTGTGTATAGCTTCCCCATTTTATTTATGATATGTTCCTAGAGAAAACTATGTTGAAAGATGATAGTAGAAATGATGCGGATTGGATCCGTGATCTGAGGATTATCCTTGTTGCTGCACAGAAGAACTATAATATGCAAGGGATAACGGAAACGATTCCCTAGCTCTTCGCGATTCTGAAATTGGCGAAGGTAGAAATCAAGAAAAAGCATCAAGTGTTGATGGTTGACAAGACCACTAGTTTCAAGCAAAAGGGCAAGGGAAAGAAAGGGAACTTAAAGAAGAATGGCAAGCAATTTGCCACTCCCATGATGAAGCCCAAAGCTATACCCAAGCCTGAAACTGAGTGCTTCTACTACAAAGGAAATGGTCAGTGCAAGTGGAACTGCCCTAAATACTTGGCGGATAAGAAGGATGGCAAAGTGAAAAAAGGTATATTTGATATACATGTTATTGATGTGTACTTTACTAGTGTTTATAGCAAGCCCTCAGTTTTTGATACTGGTTCAGTTGCTAAGAGTAGTAACTCGAAACGGGAGTTGCAAGAATAAACAGAGACTAGTTAAGGGTGAGGTGATGATGTGTGTTGGAAGTGATTCCAAGGTTGATAAGATCACCATCGCACACTCCCTTTACCTTCAGGATTAGTGTTAAACCTAAAATAAATGTTATTTGGTGTTTGCGTTGAGCATAAATATGATTGGATCATGTTTATTGCAATACGGTTATTCATTTAAGTTAAAGAATAATTGTTGTTCTGTTTACATGAATAAAACCTTCTGAGGTCATACACCCAAGGTGAATGGTTTATTGAATCTCGATCGTAGTGATACACATATTCATAATATTGAAGCCAAAAGATGCAAAGTTAATAATGATAGTGCAACTTATATGTCGCACTGCCGTTTAGGTCATATTGGTGTAAAGCGCATCAAGAAACTCCATGCTGATGGGCTTTTGGAATCACTTGATTATGAATCATTTGATGCTTGCGAACCATGCCTCATGGGCAAGATGACTAAAACTCCGTTCTCCGGAACAATGGAGAAAGCAACTGACTTATTGGAAATAATACATACTGATGTATGCAATCCGATGAGTGTTGAGGCTCGCAGCGGGTATCATTATTTTTTGACCTTCACAGATGATTTGAGCAGATATGGGTATATATACTTGATGAAACATAAGTCTGAAAAATTTGAAAAGTTGAAAGAATTTCAGAGTGAAGTGGAAAATCATCATAACAAGAAAATAATGTTTCTACGATTTGATCGCGGAGACGAATATTTGAGTTACGAGTTGGTCTTCAACTAAAACAATGTGGAATAGTTTCACAAATGCATGCCACCTCCACGGCATAATGGTGTGTCCGAATGTCATAACCGTACTTTATTGGATATAGTGCAATCTATGAAGTCTCTTACCAATTTACCACTATCGTTTTGGGGTTATGCATTAGAGACAACTACATTCACGTTAAATAGGGCACCGTCTAATCCATTGAGACGAGACCGTATGAACTATGGTTTGGCTAGAAACCTAAGCTATCGTTTCTTAAAGTTTGGGGTTATGGTGCTTATGTGAAAAAGTTTCAACCTGATAAGCTCAAGCCCAAATCGAAAAAGTGCGTCTTCATAGGATACCCAAAAGAAACTGTTGGGTACACCTTCTATCACAGATCCAAAAGGAAAGATCTTTGTTGCTAAGAGTGGATCCTTTCTAGAGAAGAAGTTTCTCTCGAAAGAAGTGAGTGGGAGGAATGTAGAACTTGATGAGGTAATTGTACCTTCTCCTGAATTGGAAAGTAGTTCATCACCGAAATCAGTTCTAGTGATTTCTATGCCAATTAGTGAGGAAGCTAATGATGATGATCATGAAAATTCAGATCAAGTTACTACCGAACCTCGTAGGACAACCAGAGTATGGTCCGCACCAGAGTGGTACGGCAATCCTTTCTGGAAGTCATGTTACTAGACCATGACGAACCTACGAACTATGAGGAAGCGATGATGAGCCCGGATTCCGCACAATGGCTTGAGGCCATGAAATTTGAGATGGGATCCATGCATGAGAACAAAGTATGGACTTTGATTGAATTGCCCAATGATCAGTGAGTCATTGAGAATAAATGGATCTTCAGGAGGAAGACAGACGCTGATAGTAGTGTTACTATCTACAAAGCTCAAATTGTCGCAAATTTTTTTGACAAGTTCAATGTGTTGACTACGATGAGATTTCCTCACTCGTATCGATGCTTAAAAGTCTGTCTAAATCATGTTAGCAATTGCCGCATTTTATGAAATATGGCAAATGGATGTCAAAACTGCATTCCTTAATGGATTTCTTAAAGAAGAGTTGTATATGATGCAACCAGAAGGTTTTGTTGATCCTAAAGGTGCTACCAAAGTGAGCAAGCTCCAGCGATCCATCTATGGACTTGTGCAAGCATCTCGGAGTTGGAATATATGCTTTGATAAAGTGATCAAAGCATATGGTTTTATACAGACTTGCGGTGAAGCCTATATTTACAAGAAAGTGAGTGGGAGCACTAGAGCATTTCTGATAAGTATATGTGAATGACATATTGTTGATCAGAAATAATGTAGAATTTTTCTGGAAAGCATAAAGGAGTGTTTGAAAGGAGTTTTTCAAAGAAAGACCTCAGTGAAGCTGCTTACATATTGAGCATCAAGATCTATAGAGATGGATCAAGACACTTTATATATTTTCAATGAGTACATACCTTGACAAGATTTTGAAGTAGTTCAAAATGGAATAGTCAAAGAAGGAGTTCTTGCTTGTGTTGCAAGGTGTGAAGTTGAGTAAAGACTCAAAACCCAACCATGGCAGAAAATAGAAAGAGAATGAAAAGTCATTCCCTATGCCTCAGTCATAGGTTGTACAAAGTATGCTATGCTGTGTACCATACCTATTGTGTATCTCACCATAAGTTTGGCAAGAGGGTACAATAGTGATCCAGGAGTGGATCACTGGACAGCGGTCAAAAATATCCTTAGTGGAATAAGGAAATGTTTCTCGGTTATGGAGGTGACAAAGAGTTCGTCGTAAGGAGTTACGTCGATGCAAGCTTTGACACCGATCTGGATGACTCTAAGTCTCGATCTAGATACATATTGAAAGTGGGAGCAATTAGCTAGAGTAGCTCCGTGCAAAGCATTGTAGACATAGAAAATTTGCAAAATACATACAACTCTGAATGTGGCAGACCCGTTGACTAAATTTCTCTCACAAGCAAAACAAGATCACTCTTTGGGTGTTAATCACATAGCGATGTGAAAAGGATTATTGACTCTATTAAACCCTTTGGGTGTTAGTCACATGGAGATGTGAACTAATCACATAAAGATGTGAACTATTGGCGTTAAATCACATGATGATGTGAACTAGATTATTGACTCTAGTCCAAGTGGGATACTGAAGGAAATATGCCCTAGAGGCAATAATAAATTGTTATTTATATTTCCTTACATCATGATAAATGTTTATTATTCATGCTAGAATTGTATTAATCGGAAACTTAGTACATGTGTGAATACATATACAAAGAGAGTGTCCCTCGTATGCCTCTACTTGACTATCTCGTTAATCAAAGATGGTTAAGTTTCCTAGCCATGGACATGTGTTGTCATTTGATGAACGGGATCACATCATTAGAGAATGATGTGATGGATAAGACCCATCCATTAGCTTAGCATAATGATCGTTCAGTTTTATTGCTACTGCTTTCTTCATGACTTATACATGTTCCTCTTACTATGAGAATATGCAACTCCCGAATACTGGAGGAACACCTTGTGTGCTATCAAACGTCACAACGTAACTGGGTGATTATAAAGATGCTCTACAGGTGTCTCCAATGGTGTTTGTTGAGTTGGCATAGATCGAGAATAGGATTTTTCACTCCGTCTATCGAGGAGGTATCTCTGGGCCCTCTCGGTAATGCACATCACTATAAGCCTTGCAAGCAATGTGACAAATGAGTTAGTTGCGGGATGATGCATTACGGAACGAGTAAAGAGACTTGCTGGTAACAAGATTGAACTAGGTATTGAGATATGATACGTCTCCATTGTATCTACTTTTCCAAACACTTTTGCCCTTGTTTTGGACTCTAACTTGCATGATTTAAATGAAACTAACCCGGACTGACGCTGTTTTTAGCAGAATTGCTATGGTATTATTTATGTGCAAAAACAAAAGTTCTCGGAATGACCTGAAACTTCACGGAACATCTATTCAGAAATAATAAAATCCTTGCAAAAGATGAAGGCCAGGGGGCCCACCACCTGTCCACGAGGGTGGGGGCGCGCCCCCTACCTCATGGGCCCTCTGGAGCTCCTCCGACCTCAACTCCAACTCTATATATTTGGTTTCGGAGAGAAAAAATCAGAGAGAAGAATTCATCGTGTTTTACGATACAGAGCCGCCAAGCCCTAAAACCTCTTGGGAGGGCCGATCTGGAGTCCGTTCGGGGCTCCGGAGAGGGGAATACGTCGCCATCGTCATCATCAACCATCCTCCATCACCAATTTCATGATGCTCACCGCCGTGCGTGAGTAATTCCATCGTAGGCTTGCTGGACGGTGATGGGTTGGATGAGATCTATCATGTAATCGAGTTAGTTTTGTTAGGGTTTGATCCCTAGTATCCACTATGTTCTGAGATTGATGTTGCTATGACTTTGCTATGCTTAATGCTTGTCACTAGGGCCCGAGTGCCATGATTTCAGATCTGAACCTATTATGTTTACATCAATATATGAGAGTTCTAGATCCTATCTTGCAAGTCTATAGTCACGTATTATGTGTTATGATCCGTTAACCCCGAAGTGACAATAATCGGGATACTTACCGGTGATGACCGTAGTTTCAGGAGTTCATGTATTCAGTATGTGCTAATCCTTTGTTCCGGTTCTCTATTAAAAGGAGGCCTTAATATCCCTTAGTTTCCATTAGGACCCCGCTGCCACGGGAGGGTAGGACAAAAGATTTCATGCAAGTTCTTTTCCATAAGCACGTATGACTATATTTGGAATACATGACTACATTGCATTGATGAATTGGAGCTAGTTCTGTGTCACCCTAGGTTATGACTGTTACATGATGAACCGCATCCGGCATAATTCTCCATCACCGATCCATTGCCTACGAGCTTTCCATATATTATTCTTCGCTTATTTACTTTTCCGTTGCTATTGCTATCATCACTACAAAATACCAAACACATTACTTTTGCTACCGTTACCACTACTATCATATTACTTTGCTACTAAATATTTGCTGCAGATATTAAGTTTCCAGGTGTGGTTGAATTCACAACTCAGCTGCTAATACTTGAGAATATTTGTTGGCTCCCCTTGTGTCGAATCAAGAAATTTGGGTTGAATACTCTACCCTCGAAAACTGTTGCGATCCCCTATACTTGCGGGTTATCAAGACTATTTTCTGGCGCCGTTGCCGGGGAGCATAGCCCTATTCTTTGAGTCACTTGGGATTTATATATGCTTCATTATGAAGAATTTGAGAGATCCAAAAACCAAGATTTATCCCTCAACTACGAGGGTAGGTAAGGAACTGCCATCTAGCTCTGTACTTGATTCACCTTCTGTTTTGAGTAAGCTTGCGACACCTAAACCTGCTTCTGCTATTCGTTCTGATATGTCACATGTTATTGATGATGCCACTTCTGCTATGCATGATACTTATGATGAAACTACTTCTATGCTTGATACTACTGTGCCACTTGGTGAATTTCTTGATGAACAACTTGCTAGGGTTAGAGAGAATGAAATTATTGAAACTGATAATATTGATGAAAGTGATGATGAAGACTCTCCCCCTAATGAAAATGAATCACCTGTTATTCCTGAGGGTTATGTTTTTGAAAAAGGAGCTGCTTTAGCTATTTTAGCTTTTAAAGATAGATACGAGCTCAAGAGGCTATTAGCTAAATGGAAGCAACAATCTCTTAATGCTAGAATGAAACCTGACCCTGCTTTTGCTACTTCACCTATCTTTGTTACTGATAAGCATTATGAATTCTTTGTTGATCCTGATATAATTACTTTGGTTGAATCTGATCCTTTTCATGGCTATGAATCTGAAACTACTGTGGCACATCTTACTAAATTAAATGATATATCCACCCTGTTCACTAATGACGAGAGAACTCGCTACTTTTATATCCTTAAAATATTCCCGTTCTCATTAAAGGGTGATGCTAAGATATGGTTTAATTCTCTTGATCCTGGTTGTGTGCATAGTCCCCAGGATATGATCTATTACTTCTCTGCTAAATATTTCCCTGCTCATAAGAAACAAGCTGCTTTAAGGGATATATATTATTTTGAGCAAACTGAAGAAGAGAGTCTCCCACAAGGTTGGGGGAGGCTTCTCCAATTACTTAATGCTTTGCCTGATGATCCTCTTAAGAAAAATGAAATACTTGATATCTTTTATAATGGACTAACTGATGTCTCCAGAGATTACCTGGATAGTTGTGCTGGTTCTGTTTTTAGGGAAAAAACACCGGATGAAGCTGAAATTCTATTGAATAATATGTTGACAAATGAAAATAATTGGACACTTCCTGAGCCAGCTCCTGAGCCTATTCCTAAACCAACTCCGAAGAAGAGGGGTATTCTATTTCTCAGTCCCGAAGATATGCAAGAGGCAAAGAAATCTATGAAACAAAAAGGTATTAAAGCTGAAGATGTTAAGAATTTACCTCCTATTGAAGAAATACACGGTCTTAATTTACCGCCTGTTGAAGAAACACATGATCTTAATCCATTACCTATTGAAGAAATACATGGTCTTGATAACCCGACACAGGTAGTAAAGGTAAATTCTCTCTATATATATGATAAAGCTGAAATCCCATTTACTAAGTTTGCTAGCCCATGCTTAGATGAGTTTGATAAATTTATGGCTAAGCAAGAAGATTTTAATGCTTATTTTGGTAGACAATTGAAATACAATTCAAATATGCTTGAACACTTGGGAGATTATATGGCTAATGTCAAAGGTGAACTTAAACTTATTAGTAAACATGCTTCTATGGTTACTACTCAAGTAGAATGAGTACTTAAGGCTCAAAATGATTTACTCAATGAATCGAATAGTAAGGATAATGATAATGCTGTTAGAGTTATGACTAGAGATGGTAAAATGACTCAGGAACCTTTGTATCCTGAAGGCCATCCTAAGAGAATTGAGCAAGATTCTCAGAGAAATAATATAGATGCACCTAGTCCTTCTAAAAGGAAGAAAAAGAAAAATGATAGGACTTTGCATACTTCTAGTGAACCTATTACTGAAACACCTGAGAATCCAAATGATATTTCTATCTCTGATGCTGAAACACAATCTGGTAATGAACCTGAAACTAGTGATAATGTTAATGATAATGTAAATGATGATGCTCAACCTAGTAATGATAATGACATAGAAATTGAACCTGCTGTTGATCTTGATAACCCACAATCAAAGAATCAACGTTATGATAAGAAAGACTTTGTTGCTAGGAAACACGGTAAGGAAAGAGAGCCTTGGGTTCAAAAACCCATGCCTTTTCCTCCCAAACCATCCAAGAAAAAGGATGATGAGGATTTTGAGCGCTTTGCTGAAATGATTAGACCTATCTTTTTGCGTATGCGATTAACTGACATGCTCAAAATGAATCCTCATGCTAAGGATATGAAAGATATTGTTACAAATAAAAGAAAGATAGCGGAAGCTGAAATTTCCACCATGCTTGATAATTATACTTTTAAGGGTGGAATACCAAAGAAACTTGGAGATCTCGGTATACCAACTATACCATGCTCCATTAAAAGAAACTATGTTAAAACTGCTTTATGTGATCTTGGAGCCGGTGTTAGTGTTATGCCTCTCTCTTTATATCATAGACTTGATTTGAATAAGTTGACACCTACTGAAATAGCTTTGCAAATGGCTGATAAATCAACTGCTATACCTGTCGGTATTTGTGAGGATGTGCCTGTTGTAGTTGCAAACGTTACTATTTTAATGGACTTTGTTATTCTTGATATTCCCGAGGACAATAGTATGTCTATTATCCTTGGAAGACCCTTTTTGAATACTGCAGGGGCTGTTATTGATTGCACTAAAGGCAATGTCACTTTTCATGTTAATGGTAATGAGCATACGGTACACTTTCCAAGGAAACAACCTCAAGTTCATAGTATCAACTCTATTGGAAAATTTCCATTGATTATATTTGGAGGTTTGAATTTCCTCTTCCTACTGTCAAGAAGAAATATGATATTCTTATTATTGGGGATGTGCATATCCCCATTGAGGTAACATAGTGTTATTCGAAATTTCTCCGGTTCCATGTTATTCGGAATGAGTTCGTTAGCAAGACTTGATCAACCTTGTTAGTGGATTCCTTTTAATGATCATGAGATGGATGAAACTAGAAGGCACAACCTTCTGTACCCTCCTCTTTACTTTCTGTTATTTATATTAAATAAAATAAAAATAGTATTTTTTTGTCTGTTATCTGATTATCTGTGCAATATAAAAATACCCCGAAAATAAAAGTTCTCCAAATGCCCTGAAATTTAAATATGATTTTTTCTGAAATATTTGAGAATATTTGGCACTGAGAACACAACAGGAGGAGCTGGCACCTGCCACGAGGGTCAGGGGCGCGCCCTACCCTGGGCGCGCCCCTGCCTCGTGGGCCCACGGTGGCCCTCCTCCACTTATCCTTTCACCCACACACTCCTTCTTCCTCCCCCAAACATGAATATCCGGCTCAAACCCAAGTCCACGCTCATTTTGCTGCTATTTTCGATCTCCTTGCTCAAAGCACCTCTCACAAAACTGCTTGGGGAGATTGTTCCTTGGTATGTGACTCCTCCATCGGTCCAATTAGTTTTTGTTCTAGTGCTTTATTCATTGCAAATTTTTTCTGCCTAGGTGACCATGTTCTTGAGCTTGCATGTCAAATTTATATGGTCAAAAGTAGTTTTGCTGCATGATATAGGCCCTAGGCACTTGTAGGAGTAGTTGCTATCAATATTATTGAGTTTGGTTTACTTTTATTTTGAAGTTACTAAAAATTCCAGAATTTTTCATAAAACAATGAAGAGACTTTTGAGGGGCTCATCGAGCCGAAGCTCGAAGGAAAACGCATAAAAGCCCAAATATAATCTGCCTCGCATCGCGGAGATTCGGTCGTGTGAATGGCCTTCCGATGATTTCTTGAGAGCAGCCGAGATTTATGAAGATTTTTATGAATTGGCTAAGAATGCAGGCCTCACCGCTTTCCTCCACAGCCAACGCGATCAGTATCTATTACTCACAAATATCTTTGTGCAAAACTTTCATTTCCATTCTAGGAGCTCACCACCTATGGTGGAGTTTTATTTATATGATGAGCATAAGGAGATGTCACTTTATGATTTTTGTCGGGTTTGTTTGGTCCCTTTCGAGGGCACGACAGAGGAACCACATCACAGCGATGTGGATGGGTTTATTGATATCATCACTGTAGGGGAAACGAGGAAGGTTTCCGATGCACGAATCACTAGCATACATTTCCCTGTTTTATGCTATGTTGCAATATTTGCTAGTCATTGCTTAATTGGTCACGGAAACTGTGGAAACCTTAGTGTTCCTGATATTATTATTTTGCTCCACGGTTTATTCAGTGATAACTCTGTTAGTATGGGCGGCATTATTGCTAAACGGTTAAGTCTGAACCATACAAAGGGCCCCATCTTTGGAGGCATCTATGCTTCACGCCTAGCTGCACATTTTAATATACCTATTAGGCATTATGAGAAGGAAGAAAAATTGCTGCCTCGTGTTTACTTAGATTATAAGAGTATGGTAGCGCACGATTTTACTGTTAAGAATAGGGAAGGGGAGCTTAAATACAAATTGTTCTGTGATAAACATCATCCTGAGACTATTACCCTGCCTGCTCCTTCCTTGTTTGATTTATCTGCAGGCCAGTACCTTGTTCCGTTAGAGGCTATTCACGCCTATCGGAACCCTACATCAGCCACAGAGCCAGAGCCGGAACCACAGGTTGATCCTCCACGACAGTCTAATTACCATTGAGATCCGGAAATGATTGCCAACCAATGGCGGTCAGAGTCTTCTTCATCTCAGTACGACCCCAACTATTATTATGGATATTCGCCAGGCCGACCGTGGCCATAGACCAACTTAGGCCAAAAGCCTAAGCTTGGGGGAGTACGTATTTCTCACTGACATTACATTTATGTTCACACACTCATTGCCAGATGTCGGTGCTCATACTTTTTCATTGTATCATCCATGCTAGTTTATTTCCCTTTTTATGCTTTCTTCTTGTGTGTTTGATAAACCTTAAGAAAAACAAAAAAAATTAGTTGTAGCTTTTAATTATTTTACTTTCCATGCTTGTAGTAGTAATTAAAAAGAAAACCCAAAAAGATTTCCTGTTCTTCTTTTACTTGTTGGGAGCTCTCCCTTGTAAATAGTTTTATTTCTTTTCTTTTCTTTGGGGGTTGATAGGAGAAGACCATAATTAAATTGTTGAACTGGCTCTTATACGCATTATTGTTGATCTGACAAAAGAGCCCATATTGCCTTGTCATCTCCTGTTTATTGAATGCTTGCAGATTCCAGCTTAGTCCAATGCACATGTACTATTATTATTATCCACATCGTTCGGTCGTGCAAGTGAAAGGCAATAATGATGATTATATGATGAACTTATTGAGATGAGAAAAACTGGTATGAACTCGACCTCTCTTGTTTTTGTAAATATGATTAGTTCATCGTTCCTGATTCAGCCTATTATGAATAAACATGTTTACAATGACAACTAGAGATCATATTTCTTGTGCCATGCTTGATTAGCTAGGAGCTTATAATGGTTTACCTTGCGTGCCAACATGCTATTAAAATGGTTGTGATGTGGTATGATAGGGTGGTATCCTCCTCTGAATGATTTAAGTGACTTGACTTGGCGCATGTTCACGCATCTAGTTGAAACAAAATCAACATAGTCTTCATGATATTTATGTTCATGGTGGATTATATCCTACTCATGCTTGCATTTGGTGTTGATTAATTCTTATGCATGTTCATGACTGTTGTCGCTCTCTAGCTGGCCGCTTCCCAGTCTTTTGCTAGCCTTCACCTGTACTAAGCGGGAATACTGCTTGTGCATCCAACTCCATAAACCCCAAAGTTATTCCATATGAGTCCACCATACCTACCTATATACGGTATCTACCTGCCGTTCCAAGTAAATTTGTATGTGCCAAACTCTAAACCTTCAAATAAATATCCTGTTTTGTATGCTCGAATAGCTCATGTATCAACTAGGGCTGTCCGTATCTTCCATGTTAGGCGGGTTATTCTCAAGAGGAGTGGACTCCGCTCCTCACTCACGAGAAAAATGGCTGGTCACTAGGATGCCCAGTCCCATGCTTTATGCAAATCAAATCAAAATAATTGCAAACAAAACTCCCCCCCGGACTCTTGTTAGTTGGAGGCACTCGTTGTTTCGAGCAAGCCATGGATTGATGCTTATTGGTGGAGGGGGAGTATAAACTTTACCGTTCTATTTGGGAACCGCCTATAATGTGTGTAGCATGGAAGATATTGCCATCTCTTGGTTGTTATGTTGACAATGAAAGTATACCGCTCAAAATATTATTCACCTCTATTTCAAAACCGAGCTCTGGCACCTCTACAAATTCCTGCTTCCCTCTGCGAAGGGCCTATCTATTTACTTTCATGTTGAGTCATCATCCTCTTATTAAAAAGCACCAGTTGGAGAGCACTGCTGTCATTTGCATTCATTACTGTTAGTTTACATTGAGTATGACTTGACTGGATCTCTTTTACCATGAATTACAATGTCTAGCCAGTCCTTGATCTTTAAAGGTGCTCTGCATTTATGTTTTGCGGTCTCAGAAAGGGCTAGCGAGATACCCATCTTGTTATATCATATTATGATTGTTTTGAGAAAATGTTGTCATCCGGGATTTATTATTATTGCTCGCTAGTTAATTATGCCATTGAGATGAGTAAACTTGCGACCTAAGCGTTACTTTGAATGTGATTAGTCATAATCTTTGTTGAAAACTTGAATGCTGGCTTTACATATTTACAACAACAAGAGCAAACAGAGTTTGTAAAAGTTTTTCTTTATCACTTTCAGTTTATCAACTGAATTGCTTGAGGACAAGCAAAGGTTTAAGCTTGGGGGAGTTGATACGTCTCCATCGTATCCACTTTTCCAAACACTTTTGCCCTTGTTTTGGACTCTAACTTGCATGATTTGAATGGACTAACCCGGACTGACGCTGTTTTCAGCAGAATTGCTATGGTGTTATTTATGTGCAGAAACAGAAGTTCTCGGAATGACCTGAAACTTCACGGAACATCTATTAGGAAATAATAAGAAATCCTCGCAAAAGATGAAGGCCAGGGGCCCACCACCTGTCCATGAGGGTGGGGGGCACCTGCCCCCCTAAGGTGCGCCCCCTACCTCGTGGCCCCCCCTGGAACTCCTCCGACCTCAACTCCAACTCTATATATTCGGTTTCGGAGAGAAAAAAATCAGAGAGAAGAATTCATCGCGTTTTACGATATAGAGCCGCCGCCAAGCCCTAAAACCTCGTGGGAGGGCTGATATGGAGTCCGTTCGGGGCTCCGGAGAGGGGAATCCGTCGCCATCGTCATCATCAACCATCCTCCATCACCAATTTCATGATGCTCACCGCCGTGCGTGAGTAATTCCATCGTAGGCTTGCTGGACGGTGATGGGTTGGATGAGATCTATCATGTAATCGAGTTAGTTTTGTTAGGGTTTGATCCCTAGTATCCACTATGTTCTGAGATTGATATTGCTATGACTTTGCTATGCTTAATGCTTGTCACTAGGGCCCGAGTGCCATGATTTCAGATCTGAACCTATTATGTTTTCAGCAATATATGAGAGTTCTTGATCCTATCTTGCAAGTCTATAGTCACCTATTATGTGTTATGATCTGTTAACCCCAAAGTGACAATAATCTGGATACTTACCGGTGATGACCATAGTTTGAGGAGTTCATGTATTCACTATGTGCTAATGCTTTGTTCTGGTACTCTATTAAAAGGAGGCCTTAATATCCCTTAGTTTCCATTAGGACCCCGCTGCCACGGGAGGGTAGGACAAAAGATTTCATGCAAGTTCTTTTCCATAAGCACGTATGACTATATTCGGAATACATGACTACATTGCATTGATGAATTGGAGCTAGTTCTGTGTCACCCTAGGTTATGACTGTTACATGATGAACCGCATCTGGCATAATTCTCCATCACCGATCCATTGCCTACGAGCTTTCCATATATTATTCTTCGCTTATTTACTTTTCCGTTGCTATTGCTATCATCACTACAAAATACCAAACACATTACTTTTGCTACCGTTACCACTACTATCATATTACTTTGCTACTAAATACTTTGCTGTAGATATTAAGTTTCCAGGTGTGGTTGAATTGACAACTCAGCTGCTAATACTTGAGAATATTCTTTGGCTCCCCTTGTGTGGAATCAATAAATTTGTGTTGAATACTCTACCCTCGAAAACTGTTGCGATCCCCTATACTTGCGGGTTATCAAGATACCGACTATCGAATTAGTAACATACCGATGACAAAGGGAACAACGTATGTTGTTATGCGGTTTGACCGATAAAGATCTTCGTAGAATATGTAGGAGTCAATATGAGCATCCAGGTTCTGCTGTTGGTTATTGACCGGAGATGAGTCTCAGTCATGTCTACATAGTTCTCGAACCCGTAGGGTCTGCACGCTTAACGTTCGGTGACGATCGGTATTATGAGTTTATGTGTTTTGATGTACCGAAGGTTGTTTGGAGTCCTGGATGAGATCATGCAAATGACGAGGAGTCTCGAAATGTTCAAGAGGTAAATATCGATATATTGGAAGGCTATATTCGTACATCGGAAAGGTTCTGAGTGGTTCGAGTATTTATCGGAGTACCAGAGAGTTACGAGAATTCGCCCGGGAGTATATGGGCCTTATTGGGCTTTAGGGGGAGAGAGAGGGGCTGCCTAGGGCAGGCCACGCGCCCCCCAAGGCCTAGTCCGAATTGGACTAGGTGGAGGGGTGGCGCCCCCTCCTTCCTTCTCTTCTCTCTTCCCCTTCCTTCTCTCCTACTCCTACTACTTGGAAAGAGGGAATCCTACTCCCGGTGGGAGTAGGACTCCCCAGGGCACGCCATAGTAGAGGGCCAGCCCTCCCCCTCCTCCACTCCTTTATATACGGGGGAGGGGGCACCCCATAGACACACAAGTTGATCATTGATCTTTTAGCCATGTGCGGTGCCCCCCTCCACCATAATCCACCTCAGTCGTATCGTAGCGGTGCTTAGGCGAAGCCCTGTTCCGGTAGCATCATCATCACCGTCATCACACCGTCGTGTTGACGAAGCTCTACTGGATCGTGAGTTCGTGGGATGTCACCGAGCCGAACGTGTGCAGATCGCGGAGGTGTCGTACCTTCGGTACTAGGATCGGTCGATCGTGAAGACGTACGACTACATCAACCGCGTTGTCATAACGCTTCCGCTTATGGTCTACAAGGGTATGTAGACAACACTCTTCCCTCTCGTTGCTATGCATCACCATGATCTTGCATGTGCGTAGGAATTTTTTTGAAATTACTGCGTTCCCCAACACTTGAAGAGCCGGACACCTATCTACAGAAAGACAGGTCCTGTCCTCCGAACATAGAATCGGACGACAAGCCCAAAAGATCAGCTGACAACCCGGAGCCCGAACTACTAAATCCGAAGATTCCTCAAACTACGGATCCTAATTTGGGTCAGGGTTCATACTTCAATCCTCCCACCCAGACATAGGCATCTCAGGGGCATACGGCAGCAGTATAAGGAAACGGCCCATCACTTTTGGGCCAGATTCCTCCTTGTCAAAGATAAGATTGAACATTGCCACGACGAAGACGCGATCACAGCGTTCCGCGGCAATTGTACGGATGAAGGAATCCTCAACGCCATCAACCGTCGTCACATAACACGGTTCAAAAATTTGGCAACCATAGTATACAAGTACCGCGTAATGGAAAGCGCCTGGAAAACTCATGCAGGCAGCTAGGAACTGCCAGTTTCCACCAAACACTACAAAAAAAGACACATCCGTGACATTTTGGGCCGAACGAGTTTTTTTCTGTCAAACATATGACACTTCTATGACGATAATTGTGACAAAACCCGGTATCATCATAGATGTGGTGGGCTCCTACTTCTATGACAAAAAATCATGACAGAAAATGGGCTTTTCATCCTGGGCGGGACGGAGACACAGCTGCATGACATTCTTTGGGCCGTCCATGACGGAAAAAACCGTGGTAGAAGCGAGGGGGAGGAAAATTTCGGGGAGTTTCCGGTT